>NC_050578.1:246740338-246900338 GCF_011100635.1 Trichosurus vulpecula
AACTGATGAAGGCACAGACTCATCCAAGTATCGACATATTTGATTCATGAAATAAAACACGTAAATAAGCAAAGACAGGGGAAAGAGATGGCGGCCTGGATGTTGATAAGAGTGAAATTGGCTCAGCTTCTGTAACAGAAGTGGATTCAGCAAAGCTCCAAGCACAACCAAGAAAACAATACAAGTAATGATCACAATAATGCAAATGAAACTACGATTAAATGTGCAGTCCAATCTGGGTTCCATCGCTCTAACGATGATAGACGCTTTCTTCTGCCTGATACAAAGGTGGGAACCACAGGGGAAGAATGCTGCATGCATTGTCATCCAAACTGGTACCGTGATTCGTTTTACATGATTATTTTTCCTTAATATCAGGGAGAATTCTACTGGGGAGGGAGTATTGAAAAGTGACAACAGTTTAAGAAAATAAAAGTGTTAATTTTCTAACATCATAGATATTGAGCTGGAGGAGGTCATCTAGTCTGATCCCCTATTTTTACAATGGCAAGGACAGAGGCAGGATTCAAACCCAAGAGCCCTGACTCTCAGACCCAATGTTCTTTTCACCATACCATTAAGAGTATCTTAGCTCCTGCAATGCACCAGTTTTCTACCTTCCATGGAAAGAACCTTATGGATCTTCTAGTACATCTCATTTTACAGATGAAGAAACTGAGGCCCAGAAAAGTTAAATGACCTGGCCTAAGTCAAAAGGGAAGGGAGTATCTAGGTCTGGATTTGAATGGATGAATCCAGATCTTCTTGACTCCAAAATCTGTCATGCTGTCTCACAAACCCAAAATTCTTATTTTTCAGATGAGAAAACTGAGACCTATAGAGTTTCAACTGACTTATCCAAGGTCACACTGATAGTAAGTGAAAGATGTAGGATTCACACCCAGATCCTCTGGCTCCAATGGGGTGAGAGCAGGAAGCAGTGGCCCCGTGAGCCTAAAATTTCATCACTGGAAATGTCATGGCAAAGGATGGCAAGATGGCAAGAAACTAGGTAAAGAGTCCCAGCACTCTTAGGGAAAAGGTATAGATCTCAGGCAAGATTGCTCATGCTGGGCTTCTTCTTCTACTTGGATTTTCTTCTAAAGATCAAAATAAGAAGCTATAAGTTCCAAGGGAATCTGGACCTCATCCAGACAGTCCCCAGCTCCAAACTCTGCATTCCTTTCAGAGCTCACTTGGAACAAATACTGACAACAGATGCCCTTCACTCTGAAATAATCTCCAGTCCCAAGAACATCAGTGATGTACAAGCCTCTGGGTCTAGCGGTACATACCAATAAAACCTCTCTTCATGGAACACTTTCACATTTCATAAAGCTCTTTCAGATGCACAGCTGAACCCATTTTACAGATGAGGTCACAGATACTTGAGGAGATCTAATGAATTGCCCATAATCATGCAGCTAGAAAATACCTGTGGTCCCTCTTAGGGATGGATTCTAACTGGAATGTGAAGAGGTGTTGTACATGGTACATGATGGCATAAAGTTCAAACTGGCCTCAGCTATTTATAAGCTGTGTGACCTTGTGAAAGTCATTTAACTTGTCTGCCTCAGTTTCCTCATCTGTAAGATGGAGATCATAATAGCACCTCCCTCCCAGGGTTGTTGTGAGGATGAAATGAGATGACATTTCTACGGTGCTCTGCAAACCTTAAAGTGCTACGTAAATGCCAGCTGCTCTTATTGTGATCCAAAAGGACCTAAGAGTGAAAGGAGACCTATGAAGAGCTAAATACTAAGCTTCTTTGCATTACAGGCTTATGCCAAGATTCATGGTGGAGGAGTCTCACCCATTCCTGATCAATACAAGAGGCAAGTCTAACAGCCTGCTCTCTCTGGAGCTCTGAGCTCTAGAAAATCTAGGGCCTTATTTTGCTCTGGGTTGCTCTTGCTCAGTTCCTTTGGCAGGTAATGTTTGCTTGCTAGAGAAGGGATCTGATTATTACAGACAGAGTTGGGCCTCAAACTTGGCTCTCATGACCTTAGGGAATCAAATGACCTCTCTGTGCTTCCAGCTTCCCCATATGCAAAATAAAGCTGATGTAGAATGTGTGCCACATCCCTTTCCTCATGTTTTCTGCTCCAACTCTTAGATCCACCCTCTGCTTGCCATTGGTTGTGAGCTGGGCCCCTCTAGGACAGACATGACTGCTCACACCACTAGGAGAAGCAGGGAGTCACCAACTGCAATCCTTCTGGTAAGAAAGAGGTCCATGGGGTTTTACCATCTGGCCTGTGGATATATCCTCCATACCTCTGGCACTATGATACACCATGTCACCATACCCTAAGGAATCTTAGGTCTAGACATCCATATTGTAGCTGAACTCTCCAATGTGTTGATGATTCTAATCAGAATGAGAGCTTTTAAAAAACAGGCATGGTCTAAATTTTCTCTGTATGTCTCGAGGGTACATAACAAGCACTTGATGGCATTTCATTCATTTGTTCACTCTAACCTTTGGAGTCCAAGCTCTCACAGGTGACTCTTCACCTTATCGTACCTAAAACCATTCCTACACACTACTTCTCCACTACACACTGCCTGAACCCCAACATTCTTCTCATCTCTCCCTGACTTGAACTTTGGACTCCACCCCCAGGGCTCTGGGCTTGGATATCTTTCCTGGAATCAGGCCTTCATGACATCTCCAAACCCTTCCATCAGGCTCAAAACACCACCTCCCCCCATCACTTTTCCTTCTCACTTCCCTTTAAGTATTATTGGCTTTCATCATTAGAATGTTAGCTCCTTGAGGGAAGGCATTGTTCTGTCTGCTTGTATTTGTAACTTCAGCACTTGGGACAGTGCCTGGTCCATAAGTAAAGTAATGCTCACTTGCTCTTGGTTATTGGTCCTCTTTGAGAGTGAAGGACGAACAGCAACTTGCTCTATCATTTATTCATCTATCTCTCTATCTATCATCTCTATTATCCATCTCTCTGTCCGTCGTCTATTCCTCTATCACCTCTTTATTATTTACCTATCATCTATATTTCCCATCTTTTTGTAATCTATCTAAATCTCTCTACCATCTATCACTCTATCACCTCTTTCTATCATCTATCTATATTTCTATAGTCTCTCTCTCTCTCTCTCTCTCTCTCTCTCTCTCTCTCTCTCTCTCTCTCTTTCTTTCCTTCTCTCTAATGGCTTTAGTGCCCCCCCCCCAGCATCACAGTGAGGTTTCAGATAAAGTAGTCCTTCTTTGGGACTCAGTTTATATTTTACAAAAAGCCTTCTTTAGGGACCCTTATAGATAATTCAGCTCACAATGCTGAAAATGTCAAGGGTCCTTAAGGCAACACAACAGAGTTTTGGCGCCCCCTCCAATATTCAGATCTAATTACAAGGCCAAGTGGGAACATGTGTTTTCAATTTTTTAAAAATTTATTGATATCATGTGTTTTTATATAGCCTTCATTTATGAACATATGCCTTCTGCCTTGCCTCCAAAGGGAGCCATCCTTTGTAACAAAGATTAAAAAAAAAGAAAAAGAAAAAAATAGGTTGGTGAAATGAATTAACATACCAATGGATCCTGACAACCTCTACATAGGAGAGTGTGACTTTTTAGAAGAAGTAACAAAATTGGAATTTCATTGGGGAGCAAAGTGCTCAAACTCAGGTCATGATGTCCCAGGGCAGGGGATGACTCATTGAGGCTCTGGGCTCTGAACCAATGGGCTTCTCCTCCACTTTGTCTGGGTAACCTGGAACATCACTGGGGCAGGGAGAAGTACACGTACACCTTCAGCCTCTGACAGGCAAGAAGGAAATTGGCTTAACCAGAGCCAACATCTGTCTCTGTCCTACATAGAAAAGAACTAGAATTCTTTGCCTTACACTGTTTATTATCCAAAGGGAGCTTTGAATGCCAGCACGCATTGAAATAAATATAGAAACACATAAATAGACAGGTGGGCCAACAGGCTGATCAGAAGGCCCTGTGCTCTCTGCCACATATTATTAATATTTTTACACAGAACATTCACGTACTCACATGGGTCACTCAGTGCACAAGGCCCTCTCAATTTTAAGGTCGCCACACCTAATAACTCTTGCTAAAGACCAGACTTCCAATTACGGGTCTGCTATAAAACACTCCATAAAAAGGAAAGTCTCTGGTCCCACTTTACCAACTCAGCCTTCCCTTCTCTGCCTCCTCCAGTACAGCTCTCCAGGGTACTTTCCAATCTGAGCCATGTCTCCTGAATCCCAGCCAAAACTCTTGCCCATTTTTCTGCTGATCTATTATCTAATCATGACTCCTTCTCCAGGTGCTGTGGGAAAAGCCCAGGATGTACACCAAGGATCACAAAGTCCCAGGGATCAAAAAGTCTCTGTAACTACTTTATGACCCAGTCCAGAGTATTCCAGGCCTGACATTAATTTTTCCTAAGAAGGAGTCCCCCAGCTTCACCAGCCTGCCAAAATGATCCGAGACACAAAACAGGTTAAAAAACTGTCCTAGAAATACCACAGAGCTGGGGATCCTTCCTTCCTTTCAAAAAAGGATTCCTTCTCCTCAGCAGAGGATGTCCTGTTATCCTGACCAAGGCTTTTCCTCTCCATCTAGGACTAAGCATGAAGCAATTTATGGATTCCTAGGAAATGTAGATAAATATTAAAGTCTTTTTGCTTTCACTAATATACCTCATCATCTACACACATACACACACAGAGTGGAAGAGAAAAAGATTGCTTTTTTCATCAGGAGACTCTAGCCATGTGTCCCTTCCCTGGACAGTTTACACTGTGGGCTCCTGGTTGTGAGTTTAACTAAGGATTAGCAGGTTGAAAGTCCTACCTCTGCTTCTAGGCCCCAAATGTCAGTCTTGGAGCAGGGAGAAAGTCAATGGCCTGATGCCACCTGAAGGAACTTTCTTCCCCAGATGGAAAAACTAATGACCCAGAGCTTGGTGACGCAGCAGGCACTATCGCTGGGTGCCAGATGGGCCAGGTTAGCTGCTTCTCCTCCCCTGCCTGTGGCCAAGCTGGGGACGTCACCCAGAGGAGGTGTTCCAGCACGTGGCTCTCTCCCCTAACATTTCCAAGGTTCTCTCCTAAGATAGCCCCTTGCTACTACCAAGAGGGGACTAAACTAGTCCCCAGACCCTCCTACCATCATTTTTTAGTGAAAAGAACACTTAGCAAGTCCTAATTTGCACTATCACCCCTACTAGAGTGTAAGCTTTCTGAGGACAAGTGCTGGGTTTTATGCACCTTTACATCTTTCTCAGGGGCAGCTAGGAGGCATAGTGGATAGAGCACAGGGCCTGGAGTCAGGAAGACTCATCTTTCTGAGTTCAAATCTAGCCTCAGAAACTCATTAGCTGTGTGACCCTGGGCAGGTCACTTAACCCTGTTTGTCTCAGCTTCCTCATCTGTAAAATGATCTGAAGAACAAAATGGCAAAATACTCCAGTATCTTTGCCAAGCAAATCCTAAATGGGGTCATGAAAAGTCAGAAACAACTGAGCAACAATGCATTTCTCTCAACACCTAGTACAAGGCAACAGGGAACAAGCAATGTTTCATAAAACAGCAGGCACCTGAACAGGACTTTGAAGGCTAAGGACACTGTTTGATCTCCATCACCCTTCATGGCTCTCCATTGGCCACCAAATAAAGTCCAAACTCTTGCCCTCTGTCACACTTTGGCTCTGAAGCTTTACTCATGCCCTCCCCTACCCCATCGTGTCCGTGGCCTCCAAGGTCCAGCTTAGGTGCCACTGCCCAAAGGAAATATTATTTTATCCCTCTAGACAGAAGTGACCCTCCCCCGACACTTTCTTTGTACATCTCCTGATTTGTATTGTAACTAATTCATAATCTCTCTATCTCATCCAATCAGATCGTAGGCCCTTTAGGTAGGGGCCAGGCTTTGTTCATCTTTGCATCTGCCTCTGTAGTTGATATCTTGACCTTTCCTAGAGAAGATGCTTCCAACACGGTTGCTAACACATAGTAGGTGCTTCATTAATGCCAAGTTCAGCTCCCCTTCCACTATACCAGAAAAATTACTGCTCAGGATTGAAAAGATCAAATTCACTTGACATCAAAATCTCAGGGTAGTGGTGGAGAAATTTTCACCCTGAGGAATACCTACAAAATCTGTAAAAATTAAGTAGCCTGGGATCCCAGTGGTTTTCTCCATTCTTTTTTCTCCCTTTTCTTCTAAATTCAGCTCTCTATAGCATTGATCAAAACACCATTCAACATAGTGTGTCATTAATGACTCTGAACAAAGCCAAATTGGGTTTTTATTTGGGCACACAGATTGTTTCATTTCTTGTATTTCCATCAAGCATAGGGCTTGACACGTAGTAGGAACATGATTGATTACTTGACCTTTGGAGTTGGTCTTAGTTTTTGGTTTGGGGAGGAGTTTTGTTTTTGTTTTGTTTTTTTGGGAGGAAAGTTTGTTTTGGTTTGGGGGTAAAGGGATTTACCATCCAGTGTGGCCAATGGGATAAGGGCTCCATGTTTAATACCAACAGCTTCCTCTCCAGCCTTTGCTTGAAGTGTCTTTAGCAGCATTGCAGACAGAGAAGGATCCCATCTTGACCTGAGGTGAGAGGCCTAAGTGGGGTCTCCAGTGGTCCTAGTTTGGTCCTGGAGCAGTTCAGCTCTCTCTGGGATTCATCCCCCTAGCTGACGTCTGGGCAAGGCTTCCTCCTACTTCTTCCAACAAACATCTGACCTGCCTGTACATGGCCAATATCCTGCTCACACAAATAGTCAATATTTGTTGAAGGAGGGCCCCTGCCGCCTGCCTTTTGATCTATCTCCTTGTTAATGACGCTGGTCTAATCAGACCACACCTGACATCTGAACCCTGCTCCCAATCCATGTGCAGGCTGGTCCTTGCCTGGCTGGCACAGTACCCCAGCTACCAACCAGAAGCTAGGGAGCTTTTCCTACTTGAAGGGCCTCATCACATTTAACCTGGAGAACAAAAATGGGGGGAAGGGAAGGAAGAGGAAGGATGTGAAAGCTGTCTTCAAATATCTGAGTAGCTGACCTTTGGAAGATGGATTAAACTTATAGGACCATTGATTTAAAACTAGCAGGTACCTCGGCAGCCATGGATTACAACCCCCCCACCACCATTTTACAGAGAAGACAACTGAGGCACAGAGAAATTAAGTGATTGATTTAACTAGGTCTCAGGGGTAAGGTATGAACAGTGGGGGGAGGGGAAAGTCTCATGAAGAAGGTGAGATTTGAGCAGAGTCTTTTTAGGAAGCCAGGAATGTCAGGAGGTGAAAGTGAGAAAAGAGAGTGAATCCCCAGAATGAATGGTGCCAGACTGCAGAAGAGGCTTTGAATGCCAGGCAAAGAGTTCAAACTTGACTTAGTGGGTGAATCCAACATTTCTCCTCTTATGCCAACTTATTCTGTTTAGTCCTAGTGGGCAGAACCAGGGAATGGATGAAGGTTATGAGGAATCCAGTTGAGGCTTGATGTCAGAAAAAAAAAAATCTTCTTAACAATTAAAACTTTCCCAACGTGGAGTTGGCTGCCTTGGAAATAGGGGGTTCACTCTCACTGCAGGTCTTCAAGGAGAGGCCTCTTGTCAGGTATGTTGAAGGGGGTGATTTCCCTTGGGTGTGGGTTGGGCTGCCTGACTGCAGAAGTTTGCTTTGGAAAGATGGCGATCGGGCTACAACGGCACGTCCTCTCTAGACACCCAATTGCTATTAAGATTCCAGGACTCAGCTCTGATTGCCAGCTCTGGCCCTTCCTAATTGTGGGGCTTCTCTCGATCTCAGTTTCCTAATGTGATCGTAGTTATTGTGAGGAAAGCATTTCATAAAATGTAAAGTGATAGAAAAATGTTTGCCATCATTCTTCCCTAATGTATTTTATTTTTCACCAAAGGCCTTGCTGTCCTTTTCATTCTATACTTTAAATCCTTATCTCACCCCCAAACCCCTTTGCCAATAGCCTGTTTCTTTCCAAACTGGGATTTTCCCTGGGAATTACTGCCCAGAATTGAAAAGATTAAATTCCTTTGACGTCAAAATCTCAGTTTCTTCGATTTGCGGTTTCATGTTGCTTTTATTTTGACTAAGCTGCTCTGCTTTTTTTCTAAATACTTCGAGAAAGTCTAGAGATATAAAATTTCCAGAGATTGTGGAGCCAGGAAAAATAAAGCAGGCTTATTTTATTACTAATAAAGATAGCTAGTGTTTATAGAGTGCTTTAAGGTATGTGAAATGCTTTACATAGGTTACCTCATTTGATTCTCACAACACCCTGGGAGGAAGGTGCTATTATAATCCTCACTTCACAGCTGAGGAAACTGAGGTAAACAGAGGTTAGGTGACTTGGCCAAGGTCACACAGCTACTAAATGTCTCAGGCAGGATTTTAACTCAGGTCGTTCCTGATTATAAATCTAGCAACCTATCTACTACTCCGTCTGTCTGCTTTGGGGGAAGAGAGAAAAGTATGGAATTATCTGCTTTGGGGAACAGGGAGGATGAAATTGTATGGGAAAATTAAACTATATACAATATTTCTTCATTTATCTACCTTTTAAAAATTTATCAGAGTACGGATAGAAAAGATTATAGAGGCAATCTCATCCAACTCACTCATTTTTGTGGATGAAAAAAAATGAAGACCAGAGAGGAAGAGCAAATTGTCCAGGAAGCAAGTGAGAGGGGCAGGATTTGAACCCATTTCCTCTGACTGTGGAGCCTGTTCATTGCACTGAATCCCACTGCCTTTCAAGTTTTAAACCCGCTCTCTCAATTTGGGTGTATAAAAAGGTATTATGCACTTTTCATTTATAAAATGATCTTTCTCAATATATCGGACAATGGCATACTGTCTAATTGAACATATCTGAAAAGCTTTTGCAGTTGAAGGACAGATGACACCACACCACAATGTCACTGTGCCTTACACTATAAAGTGTGACAGATGTCCCAGACAAACAAATTCATGGCAGAATCCTGTGTTCGTAAAGGGCGGTGAAGTGGATAGAGCACTGACTGGGCTTGGAGTCAGGAAGACCCGAGTTCAAATCCAGCCTCAAACACTTACTAGCTGTATGACCCTGGGCAAGTCACTTAACCCTGCTTACCTTGGTTTTCTTAACTGTGAAATAGGCGTAATCGTAGCACCTCCCTCTAAGGGTCATTGTGAGGATCAAACTAGGTAATTGTGAAGTGCTTACACAGTGTCCGTCACATAGTAGGTTTTATATTATATACATATATATATATATATATATTTTTATAAATTTCTTTATTTATTTTTGGTTTACCACACACGGTTCTCCCCTCCCTCCTTCCCCCCTCCCTCCCCAAGACGGCATGGAGTCTCATATAACTGTCATGAATGACTTTGCATTGAATTAATTTATGCACTAGTCAAGTCGTGGAGAAGAATTTTGACCAATGGAATGAATCATGAGAAAGAAGAAACAGAACCGAAAAAAAAAAACCCCAAAAACAAAAACAAAAGAGAAGCAGAAAAGGCGAGCATGTAGTGTGCCTCAGTCTGTATTCAAACTTCGCAGTTCTTTGTCTGGATGGAGATAGCATTCTCCATCGTGAGTCCCCTGGAGTTGTCCTTGCCCCTTAGGTTGCTGAGAAAAGCGCAGTATGTCAGGGTTGGTCCTCACGGAATCCACATATCTGTGGCTGTGCACAACGTTCTCCTGGCTCTGCTCCACTCACTCAGCATTATGTCGTGTAGGTTTTTCCAGGTTGTTATGAAGTCTGCATCATCCCCATTTCTTATGGCACAATAGTATTCCATCACCTTCATATACCACAGCTTGTTCAGCCATTCCCCAATTGATGGGCTTCCCTTTGCTTTCCAATTCTTGGCTACCACAAAGAGAGCTGCTATAAATATTCTTGTACATATGGGTCCTTTTCCCGCTTGCGTGATTTCTTTGGGATACAACCCTAGAAGTGGTATTGCTGGGTCAAAGGGTATGAACATTTCTATAGCCCTTTGGGCATAGTTCCACACCGCCTTCCAAAATGGCTGGATCAGCTCACAACTCCACCAGCAATGCAACAATGTTCCAATTTCCCCACATCCTTTCCAGCATTTATCATTCTCCTGATTTGTTATTTTAGCCAATCTGACAGGAGAGATGTGGTATCTAAGAGTTGTTTTGATTTGCATTTCTCTAATCAGCAGCGATCCAGAGCATTTTTCCATATGCCTGTAGATAGCTTTAATTTCTTCCTCTGAAAACTGCCTGTTCATATCCTTTGACCATTTCTCAATTGGGGAATGGCTTGTATTCCTATATATTTGGCCCAGTTCCCTGTATATTTTAGAGAGGAGGCCTTTATCAGAGATACTAGTTGCAAAGATTTTCTCCCAATTTTCTGCTTCCCTCCTAATTCTTGTTGCATTGGCTTTTTTTGTACAAAAACATTTCAATTTGATGATATGATGATTTATCTAGAGAATCCTAGAGAATCAAGTAAAAAACTGCTTGAAATAATAAACAACTTTAGCAAAGTTGCAGGATATAAAATAAACCCACATAAATCCTCAGCATTCCTATACATTACTGACAAAGCCCAACAGCAAGAGATAGAAAGAGAAATTCCATTGAAAGTTACTGAAGGCACTATAAAATATTTGGGAGTCTATTTGCCAAGACAAACCCAGGGCCTATATGAACATAACTATGAAACACTTTTCACGCGAATAAAATCAGATCTAAATAAATGGAGAAATATCAGTTGCTCATGGTTAGGCCGAGCTAATATAATAAAAATGACAATTCTACCTAAATTAATCTATCTATTCAGTGCCATACCAATCGAACTACCAAAAACTTTTTTTACTGAGCTGGACAAAATAATAACAATATTCATTTGGAAAAACAAGACGTCTAGAGTATCTAGGATATTAATGAAAAGACATGCTAGAGATGGTGGTTTAGCCACACCAGATATTAAACTGTACTACACAGCAGCAGTCATCAAAATTGCCTGGTACTGGTTAAGAAACAGGGGTGTGGATCAGTGGAATAGGATAGGTACACAAGTAGGTGAAATCAACAAGTTTAGCAATCTACTCTTTGATAAACCCAAAGAGGCCAGTTTCTGGGCTAATAATTCACTATTTCACAAAAACTGTTGGGAAAATTGGAAAATGGTAGGGCAAAAACTGGGCATAGACCAATATCTTACACCATATACCAAAATAAAGTCCAAATGGGTTCATGATTTAGGAGTAAAAGCTGATACTATAAGTAATTTGGGAAAGCAAGGAATAGTTTACTTATCAGATTTGTGGAAAAGTAAAGAATTCATGACCCAACAAGAGATAGAGAGCATTACAAAATGCAAAATGGATAATTTTGATTATGCTTTATATTATATATTACATAGTAGGCTAGTTATTATTATCATTAAGAGCAGTTGGCACTGCCCAGCTAGTCTGACTCCAGAGTGTTTTTCATATTTTTGATAGAAACTTAACAAACCTAATTAGAACGTTGGCAGCTTTCCTCCAGGTTTCATTTGTTTTTGGCAAAGGAACATCCAGGTGTTTTCTGGACCTAGTGCCCTCCACAGCATTAAACAGATAAAGAAAAGCACTCCAGGGAGCCTGAGGAAGCCAGTGTGGAAAGGCTCCTAGATTTGCAGTGCCAGAATCTGAGTTCAGATCCTGCCTCTTCAGGTCATTTACTGCTCTCTAGCCCTTGGGGAATTGAGGGGTTTTTCTACAGGGTCTCCCAGGTAACTTCCAGCTCTAATTCAATGATCTGAGGAACTTTTCTCACACAGAACCAGCTCTAAAAAGGAGACCAGAGCAACAGGAGAATCAGAAACTGCTGGCAGCAGATGGCCGTTATTTTTCCTAGGTTTACAGAATTTTGATTTTGTTCAGAGAGACGCCAAACTAAGAGATGAGGCCAGTCTGATTTCTCCACCTTCTGCACATGGGCAAAGAAAATCATTTGACTCACCTTGGGGCCTCACCATCCTGCTTCTGGCAGGCCTGGACCCACCCAGGACCAAACACTTGAGGCTGCTCTGTCTGAGGCTCCTTCCTGACCTCAAGGCCCCAGTGGCTGCCTGCTTTGGAACCCAACTAAATGTATCTTCAGAGCTTGCCTCCCTAACTCTTACACTTCTTCCTTGAAATGGAAGGCCTAAGGGATTGGCAGCAACCTGTGATAGCCAACAATAGAGTTCTTGTCCTTTCTTGAGAAAGCCTGACAAGCACAAAGGAAAGTGAAGGAAGATTGGGGAGCTCTTCGAATCCAACTGTGCACTTGGCCAGCCTGGCCTTAGCAAAGGTCCAAGAGAAAATCAGCAATTTTAGATCACCTGACACAGTGGCTGCTAAAGAGATGAGTTTTAGAGTCTTGAGGGAGTTCCATAATTGAATCCAGGAGGTTCCTTTCTTAAGTATAGTGTTCCATTAACTTTTGGATCTCTCTCTCTGTCTCCTGTCTCTGTCTGTCTGTCTCTCTTTCTCTCTGTCTCTCTCTGATTTCTTTGTCTCTCTTTCCCTGTCTCTCTCTTCTCTCTTTCTCTCTCTCTGCCTCTGTTTCTGTCTCTCTCTGTCTCTCTTTGTCTCTCTCTCTCTTTCCCTCTGTCTCTCTCTTTTCTCTCTTTCTCTCTCTCGTTTCTCTCTTTGTCTCTATCTCTTCTTTCTCTTCTTCCTCTCTCTCCCCCCCTCTCTCCCTCTCTCTCCCTCTGTCTCTCTCTGTCTTTCTAGTTGTCTCTGTGTCTGTCTCCGTGTCTCTGTCTCTGTCTCTGTTTCTCTCTCTCTCTCTTACCCTCTGTCTCTGGCTATCTGACTGTCTGTCTGTCTTTCTCTCTCTTCCCCCTTCCATATTCTCCCTTTCCTTTAAATATTGACTTTTATTTTTGCTCCGCAATAATTTCCCCTCAAATTGCACCTCCCTCCCTCAATCTTCAGTTGCAACAAAGGAATGATGCTTAGATAAATCTAACTGAACAACAAGCCTGTCCAGTACCTTAAGTCACATTCAGCATCCCAGTTCGGCCCCCTCTTTACTGAGCAGAGAGCACTGCATCTCCTTGGCAATGAGTGCTCCAGGACAGACACTGTTTATGATGGCAATCACTGATTCTCAAAGAGCATCTTGCAGCGGGTTGGGGGGGGGATTTGTTTGCTTCAGCACGCTCTCAGGGGCATAACTGTTCTGCTCTATGATAATCATCCTGCGGCCTTAGATGTGGAAATAATTTGAGGGGGATGAAATTTAGGTAGCATCCACCTTTTTAAAAAATACCATATCTTTCATTTTGCAGTTGTTCTCAAACACAAAGAAAGACAACTGTGGTGTAATGGATACAGAGAAGGTCTTGGATCCAGGAAAACATGCATCTAGTCCTGCCTCTGATAGCGTCACTTAAAGGCTGTTTGAACCTGAGCTATCTTAGTGCTCCAGGCCAGCAGTGTCAAAATCATTTGATCCTCATAACAGTCTTGGGAGGTAGGTACTACTACTATCTCCACTTTACAGATGAAAAAATTTAGGCCAACAGAGGGTAAGTGACTTGTCCAGGGTCACACAGTAAATGTCTGAGGTCAGATTTAAACTCAGGAATTATATAAATGCTATTATTAGAAATTTTCAAGGAATCGGAGGAAGGCTGCTAATGCTTTCTTTATGGAGGATTTAGAGAAATATGTGCACTAGAACCATTCTGGAAGAAAGGGCATCAGGTCGGTTGAAATCTCCACCTGGGAGGGGGAGACTTTCACCCTCATGAAATAAAGAACCCCTGAAGTCCTGAGATATAAGTTTGCTTGGCAGAAGAAGAGGCTTGGAAGGAGCCAGGGAAGGTACTCTACTTTTCTGAGAAAAACCCATTTCATAAGACAGTAACTACTTGGCAAAAAATGTTCAAAGATTCTTTTCTGCTTTTTGACAAGGATTGGCTATCAAGACAGTCTCAATAATCTGTTTTTCTGCCTCTGTTTCTCCTCATGCTCTGAAAATATAAATGCCATGAGATCACAGAATGAGTCTCACTCCAGTCCCACTAATGCCTGATGGTTAAGACAATGCACAAAATCCTAAAGAAATCTGACCTGAGTTCTTTTCCAGACCCCAAGAACACACTGGTCTGATGAGCCTGTGATCCTATGTAGCTGGAGGAAGCTCTCATCTCGCAATGATGATCTGTTTTATAGTGGAGGGAACCTTGAAGTAAGCTCTTGTCAGGTGTGTGCAGTTTATTTAGTTGGTGTTTGATGTCAAAGAAATGATAAACTGTCCTATTGATTAATCCCTCTTAACCCTAGAACTCAAGGTTGCTAAGTGTTTATTTGGGTATTGGGCAATTCTGAGATCATTGGGAGAGTCCTTAGTCTTTGATGTCCAATGTTTTTGTAGATTTTCATCCTGCTGGGATGGCCATTTACATGTGAGGACCTGAGGTGGCCACTGAGCTGGCCATAGTTCACTGATGAGCCTTTCTTGGTATTTACATTCAGTAATACAGTTCTTTCATATTCTCCATAGTGACTTGCCCAGGGTCACACAGTTAGTAAATGTCTGAGGTCAAATTCAAACTCAGGAATTATATAAATGCTATTATTAGAAATATTCAAGGAATCAGAGGAAGGCTTCTAATGCTAATGAAAGAATGGTATTTTTTAAAAAGATGGATGCTACCTAAATTTCATCCCCCTCAAGTCTCCACCTTTCAGACTTAACACTGCTATTAGTTGACATTTAGCCTTTCTACCTCTGACATTTAGCTGTTAAGATATTTTGCAGGGTTACAAATGGCTGGTTTCTCATAGAAACCATGGGTTCTACTCTGTTTGATTCCAGATAAATTCTAGGGATCCTCTGGGGCCCAAAATCTTCTCTTCTATATAAAAAACCATTTTAAATATACCTTACTCAGATTCTACTAAAAGGTTTTTTTTAGTAGATCTAAATATTAGGGGGAACCCACATAGTGTTGGACATTGACCAACACAGGGAATAATTGAAGGAAATGCTACATTTCAGTTAGAAGCTAATGAAAATAAAGATATATTTTTTTCCAATCTAAGCTCATAGACTCCATAAAAATCTGTCACCGGATAAGAACCCAGGTTAAGAACCCCTTATTTAAATGGAAGCTCTCTTTAATTTGAGCCCACCCAGAACCTTCTCTACTAACAGTGCCAAACACATTAACAATTATAGAATCATAACAAAGCCTCGGTGGCTGGATTGATCAAGGAATGTCATAGATGCTCAACATTTGCATGAGAGACTTCTCATTGAAGGTGAGCCTTCAAGGCAGGATTTTGGTCAACTAAGTCAAATAGTTTTTTTTGGAATCAAAACACAATAAACACAGAGGGATCTTCCATTTGATGCACCTTTCAGCCAACTGTCCTTGCAAAGATAGGAAGTTATAGCTAAAATCTGCTATAGAAAATTGTGTTTACATATTTTGGTCAAAGGTACCTTTGATATATGTGTGGTATATTCTTGTGAGGAAGAGAAATGAGAAAGTAGACATGTAGGTAAATATGATGTTTTCACAAAAAGATTTATCACCTAGGGACCAACCTGCTGCTACTGAGATTCCCTGGATGTAGCTGGTTTGACTCTAAAGCATCAGACTCCCTGCACTTGAAGTCTTTCCAACAGAGTAGAAGCTACCACAGCTCATTCTTCAAGGACATGGCCTTCAAGAGCCCAGGGTGCCTTCTCTCTGTTGCTCAAACACTGCACTACATCTCTTGTCTTTGCATGGCTCTGTTCCCCTTGTCTGAGGGGCACTCACAGCTCAACTCCATCCTGAAGAATCTCTCTCTGTTAGACACAGCTCAATCACTGCATGAAGGCTTTCTTGTTCCCCTGAACCTACCTTCCTTCCTTCCTACCTACCTTGTATTTGTTAATATATATGTATACACACACACATGTATATCTATGCATATGTATATATATACATAAATACATATATATTCATATGTGTGTAAGTATAAACACATATTTATCATTTCCCCCCAATGGAATATAGCCTCCTTGAGAGTAGAGATTGTCTGAATTTTTGTATCCAGTGGTTGGCACAGTGCCCAGCTTAGTAAATGCTTATGAATTGATTAATGGAGACTCTGGGGAACTAGTATTAGCTAAGTCTCTGGCCTTATTGGGCAGCTAGGTGGCACAGCAGATAGATTGATGGGCCTGGTGTCAGGAAGACTCATTTTCCTGAGTTCAAATATGGCTTCAGAAACTTACTAGCTATGTGACCCTGGGCAAGTCACTTCGCCCTGTTTGCCTCAGTTTCCTCATCTGTAAAATGAGCTGGAGAAGGAAATGGCAAACCACTCTAGTTTCTTTGCCAAGAAAACCCAAAATGGGGTCATGAAGAGTTGGACACAATTAGAACGACTAAACAACAAACAGCCTTAATAATAATTTACATTTATATAAAACTTTATGGATCACAAAGCACTTTCTTTGCAAAAACTCCATGCTGTAGGTTGGAAAAATTGGTATTACCCTCATTTTGCAGAAAAGGAAAACCCAAAGGTTAAATGTCTCACTCAGACTGAATAGGCAGGATTCAAATCCAAGTCTTCTGACTCCAAATCCAGTTCTCTTGCCACTATTGGCCACTATGTGTCCTTCCTTTCCTTCCTTCTTCCCTCCCTTCCCCTCCTCCTTTCCTTTATTCCTTTATTCCTTCCTTCCTTCCTTCCTTCCTTCCTTCCTTCCTTCCTTCCTTCCTTCCTTCTTTCCTTCCCTCCCTTCCATGTGTTTCAACAATCAGGCTAGAAGCTGCTGTGGGGGTAAAAAACCAACACAAGCCCAACAATAAGAACACTGCAAGCAGAGGTTCTTTTGATCTGCTTTACTAAGGAAAGTGGCATTAAGGGGTTAACAATCTCACTTTAATCCAGCATACCAATATCATTCACTTAGTTCAGGGGAAAAGCCAGCACCCTGAACTTCAGAGCAAATACAAACAAATTACGAACATACATTTATAAACAGACCAAATAAAATTCATAGTTACCAGGAAGGCATCAACATCTGAGTTCAGCTGGGAGGCCCTTAGAGCGACTGCCCAGAGTCCTGCTCCTCCAGGAGTGAGAGCCTCCAAGAGAATGCCAACCTCTGGGTTTATATAGCTTGTTCTGGGTCAAAGGTAAGTCACAATGTGACTCACCCATGTGACCTAAAAGAGTCACAAAAAATGCGACTTAAACCCACATGGTCTAAAAGCCTCTGATGTCACAAACATGTCACTCAAACCCATGTAAACTAGGCTTTCCCTTGAGGCAAGGAGGTCATCATGGACTCCTAATTTAACCAAGGAAACAAAGGTCAAACTCTTCAAGGGCACTTGATCGAATAAGTGCTAAAAGCCCATCTTGATTACCAATACACCACTGCCACCAACTTCAAAACATTGCCATTGTGGATAGGATGTTGGACTTGGAGTCAGAAAGACTGGACTTTGAGTCTTGACGCTTCCTAGCTGTGTGACTCCCATGACCCCTTCAGTGCCAGGATGGTAACAGCACCCTCCTTTCAGGGTTGAAATGAGAGTCAAATTAAATCTATCAAGTGCTTTGTAAACCTTAAAGTTTCCTATAGATATCTTAATTACTACTGTTCATGGAGGAAGCCCATTCCATGCATGGCTCTCTTCAGTATCTATGCATCACTCCCAGTTCTGCCATTTGGGGCCAAGTAAGAGAAATCCCATTTGTCTTCCCACATGGCAGCCACCACAGGTGCTCAAAGATGTCTCTTGTTGACCTCAAACCTAATCCTTTACACCTTAATTTAAAAAAGGCCACATACACAACATCATAGGTGGGGTTTTAACCTGAGACCTCTGGCTCTGGTTCTGGCTCTTTGCATTACATCACATTGACTTAAGGCTGGAAAATGCCCAAGCAAAGCAGTAACAGCCAGAGGCACTTACCCAGGGCGTGCGGGCCCTGGGTTATTTTTATAGCTTCAGGGAAGACTCCAGAAAGAAAAAGTGGAGGAGCTATTTCTTTAAAAGAAAGTCTTGGAACTGAGCAGAGGCCATACATCAGTCCCTCCACCCCTGAGAACACCGTATGTGTACCTATTAAAAAGGAAACAAGACAAGTCCCTGCTGTTCAGAAGCAACTGTCCAAGGGACTGGGAATTTTATTTCAATAGCCTGGGGGTGGGTTGGGGTACAGGAGGGGAGGGAGGGAGCAAAGTATTGAAGGTTTTCCTTTGTGCCCTGTTCTCTTTGACATTTCTTGGAAGCTTTTTGAATGTCGGATGACTTTCCATTTGCCCCAACAAACTCACTCTGTAAGAGAGCCGAGCCGGGAGGTCCTTCACAATATAACAGCGCTTTCCCTTTCTCTTTCTCCAAGACCATTTTAGGAAGAAAAGCCAAGACTAACTCTTCCTATTTACCAACAATTAGGCAGTAGGGAGAAAAGCACAGACCCCAGAGGTGCACTGTACGATGAGATAAGGAGAAAACCTGAAACTGTAAACATTCTACAGAGTAGTAATGATATTCTGAAGCGCTGTGCAAACCTCAAAGCACTATGTAAAGACAATTGTCATAATTGTTATTATAAATTATTATTTCTATAACACCTGAGGTTTCATTACGGGACTTCCTCTCAACAGTTCTGTGAGGTAGGGAGGGCCACTCTCGGAACTCTCTGAACCACAATTTCTTCTTCTGTAAAATGGGAATCGATGATTTCTGATCACAAAGCTAGTTGAAGTAGGATCATAACGTCTGAAGGTACATGGGGACTAGATCTGTGATTTCATTGATAGAGGGAGCACTCAGGGGAAGAAATTCCCTCTATTAATGCAAGTCACCACCTTCTTTTTAACTTAGACCCTTAAAGAGCTGCCCAGGGTACTGATGGGTTTGCAGACTTGCCCAAGTTTTCATAGATAATTATGTGTCAGAGGTGCGACTTGAACCCAGGTCTTCCTGGCTATAATAAGGCCAACTCTCTGTCAAGTACTCCCAGCAACCTCTCTTGGGAAGGGTGGTGGGTAGGTGGGTCTGAAAAAAGCATCTTGTCTAACCTTTTCATTTTGTAGATGTGGAAACAGATATTTAGAGACTTCGGTGACCTCCCACCCTAATACATGCAGGAAAGCAGGGAACCAAACCTGGTTCCTCTCATTCCAAAGCCAACCCCCTTTCTGCTTCCTGGTGCTGCCTTCTAGAAATAAGAATATGTTTCTAATCATTTTTCATATACTTTCTCATTGGATCATCAGGGCAATCCTATAAAATCAGGAGACTAGGAGCCGGTCTCAGCCCTGACATTTGGGAGTCTGTGACTTTGAGCAAAACCCTCAAGCTCCCTGGGGCTTCATTTCCTCAGCTATCAAACTAGAAGGATGAATTCAATAATATCGAAGTTCCCTTTGAATTTGGCAGGGCTGGTGATCCTATCCCCATTTATGAGATGAGGAAACTGAGGTCTGGGGGAATTGTTCCAGATACCAGGATATTTTACCATAAAAAAGAGGTTTGTAGGAAATTATTTGATAAGACACGTTTTGATAGTGACTATTCAATTTAGAAATAATAACTAGATGGGATAAGATAGGAGAGGCAGCTCTAGACTGCCTAAGATTTTTTTTTATATAACAGTCTGGATGCAATTATGTCAGATTCCATCGTCCACCCAAGCTGTGTCCACCCTGTTCCCTACTGATGAATGTGGAAATCAGGAGCAGCTCTGGGCATCACTCGTAAGATTCAGGTAGATAGGTAAAGAGAGACAGCCTGATATAGTGAGTAGGGGGCTGGCCATGTGGCCGAGACCTGGGTTCATGCCTGATCTCCCACACATGCCAGCTGTCAATGTTGGGGTAGTCTTTTAACCTCTCTGGACCTCAGTTTCTTCATTTGCAAAATGAGGAGTTTGGCCCTGATGACCTCTGAGCTCCCTTTTCATTCTAAATCTATGACCCTATGTCATTTCATTTCTCTGGGACTCAGTTTCCTCATAGGTAAATAAGGGGTTTAGGATAGAAAACCCCTAAAATCTCTACCGCTTTGATCCTGTGATGTGTAAAAAGTTCAAGAGACATAATTTCTGGGTAATTAGTCATTTTATTAATTATGGCTAGCAAATAATTAATAAAAGAATGTTCATTTGGCTGTGTTTCATAAACCGAAGACCCCTCCTGGAGGCCTCTTGAGGCTTAGATACCTTTGGAAGAATGTATTCCAGACAAGCAGCAACGAACTTTGGTTAGCAATTAATGAGAGAATGAATATTGTAATGGGAGGTGGGCCTATTCCAATGAGGGGCTAGGGGAATGTGACTTTGATCATGTCCCTCTTACTCCCAGACCACCCCCAGCCTCAGGCAGTCTAGACAAAGGATCTATTCCCAACCAAGCCTGAATAGAACACCAAAGGCCAGAATTCACCCAGATTAGATTCTTTTTACTCTTTGATCAGAACTAAGCCTTCCCCAGTTGGGTAGGGTCTGAACAAGATTGAGTTGATGTTAAAATCCAATCTCATCATCAGCCCCATTCTTCAGAGGATGATTTGACCTTGTAGAAAATGAGGGAATAGGAAGGTTAAAAAAACCAATCTGGATCCTCAATAGTAACTGGTTATTAATGAGAAAAATAATCATTTCTCTCAATCCCATGACCTTTGAGTCCAATTTTTCCATAGCAACAGAGGAAGGAACCCAGACAATGTATCCCACAACTTCTGTTTTCATTCCCATTCTGATTTTTTTTCACATTTCTCTCCAGGTGGTAATCGGAGGGAGAGCTTAATTAAAAAATCAGATGAGCAGAATATAAAAGGAGCGTTAAAAAATAAAATAAAAATCATCAGACTAGGTATTCCAGATGGCGCCTGTTTTCCTTTCTTTGTCATCTAGAGACTTCAGCCTAACAATGACAGTCATCTCAATGGTGTTGATGTTTGAGGGAGAGTGTGAGGGAACTAATTAGTCATGAAAAAAGGAAAGCAAAAGCGAAAATCCACTAATGCTGTCTTCTTTAATTATCTAATTAGTTCCTCTGTCTTCTAATATAGGCCTGATATCTTCCCCTATTATCTAATCATTAACTGTCTTCTAATATATTAATGATATCTCAAAGGGCTGTCATGCCCACGGCATGTCCCGATCCTCCTGGAAGGAAAATGATTTTCTGGTAGATGACAGTCAGTGAGGAGAGGAAGGAAAATTGAACTCAGAGTCACAAGGTATGAGTTCGAGTTATGGTTCAGCTAATTAACTAGCTGAATGACAAATCCCTGTTCAACATTAATTTCTTTTTCTGTAAATTGGCAGGGGGAGGGGTGTAGAAGGAGTGAAGAAAGAAAGTTTTCGTAGATACCAAAATATTCACTGTAGACATTTTTGTGGTAATAAAAAATCATATACAAAAAAAGGTGGAGGGTAAGGAATGCTCATCACTAACACGGTGCAGTATGTGAATTTCATGCAACCACAGGGTCATACAGCTAGTAAGTATCTGAGGCTGGATTTAAACCCAGATCTTCCTGACTCCAGGCCCAGTGCTCTATACCACTGTGCCACCCAGGTGCCCCCAATGCAACTCTGGTGCATTATAGGAAAAGCTGTGTGAAAAATTTAGAGAAACAAGGGAAGACTTGCACGGATTAGTGCAGAGCAAAGTAAATGGAAGGCAGAGGAGAAAAGGTCATCATCATTATCCTCACTAGCATTTATAAAGGCCCTACTATGTGCCAAGTCCTGTGCTAAGCACTTTATAATTATTATGTTGTTTGGTTCTCACAACAACCCTGGAAGGGAGGTGTTATCTATCATTATCCTCATTTTACAGATGAAGAAACTGAGGCACACAGAGGTTAAATAATAATAGCCCTGATAATAATAAACATAGCACCTACTATGCATCAGGCATTGTGCTAAGCACTTTTTACAAGTATTTTCTAACTTAATCCTCACGACAACCCCAAAAGGTAGATGCTATTATTATCCCCTTTTTACAGTTGAGGAAATAGAGGCAGATAGAGGTTAAGTGACTTGCCCAAGGTCCCACAGCTAGGAAGTATCTGAGGCCTGATTTGAACTCAGGTCTTCCTGACTCCAGACCCATTGCTTTATCCTAGCTGCCTCCTGATAAAACAGAAAGAATACTGGTGTTGGGTTCAGAGGTGCTGAGTTCTAATCCTGCCTCTCCTACTTATTACCTGGATCATTCAGGGCAAGTTAGCTTCTCCACATCCGTTTTCTCATCTGGATAAAAGAAAGCCTTAGACTACAGTGTCTCTCCATTTCTTTCCTGTTCTGGATTTACTAATGGATTTACTACTACAATGATGTCACCAAAAATAACGGTAAAAGGAAATGGAGCTCAGAATTTTTTTTAATGAGCAGTTTGTGTCCTAGAGACAGATAATGAAACCTCTTTTCCTCCTCTTGGTAGACAATTGAGGGTCTATACTGTATAACACCATCAGACATGGTGGTTTTGTTGATCAACATACATGTTTTTTCTTTGTTATAAGAGTGGGTTTAAGTGGGACATCATTATATTTTTAATAGGCATCAATAAACCCTAAAAAATGATCTTTAAAAATGATGGGGATGGGATCCATCTGGCTCAAACCTCCATTACTCTTGTCCCCAGATCAAAAGTTCTAAGACCTGTTGATTACAACGGCCATTTCCATTTCAATCCTAACAATCACTTTCTCAATTTATCCAAAGGAAATATAAGAATGGCATGTTCCCTTGTCATACAGGGATAGTGGAAGGGATACACAGATCCTCTTAATGTTCCCCATCAAGTCCCTCACACACATTCTAGAATCCTAGCACCTGAGGCCCTCATCATGCCCAGGCTTACACTTCTATCTACTACACAAGGAGTCCTGCATAACTGAAAGGAGCTATGTGGTCTTTTCCAAAAAGAGAATCTTTGTTCAAAAAGACCTCAGCTTTAACAAAAGAAAGTATCATCTCGGGAAACCGGCCTCGGCAGGCTGAGAGAGAGGCAGATTGGAGACTTGGCAAAAATACAGCAACTGACAAGGGATATTTATGGGTTAGAAGAGAAATTGGAGAAATGGGATGAGAGCTAGAAGGCATTCCTGGGACTTAATGAAGGGTGGGGTGGGTGGTGGGGGTGGTGGAATCTATATCACAAAGGTAGGAGGGAGGCCAATGGCTCAGCAGGGAAAAAGATGGGCTAGGAGGCCCCCAGAGCACAGGGGGTGTGGAGGCTTACTATCGACTCCATCCACAGAAATGGGTGTTGGGCTAATGGAATGCTAGGAAGCATGGCAGATTGTATTAGCAAGGCAGGAAGAGCTCTGAGCCCTGAGCTCAGTTCACTTCCTTGCTATTATCTCATCACCAAGGCATCAATTAGGTAAGCTTTCTCCCTAAGGGTGGGGCAAGAAGGCAGGAGAATCAATGGACATTTTGGGACAAGAGGTAATCATGGCAGCTGGACAGAGAGAGCTGACCTCAGAGTCACCAAGACCTGAGTTCAAGTACTGCCTTTAACATCTACTGGCTAAATGACCATGGGCAACTCACCCAGCCTTATGCCCAAGGCCACTGTCTAAAGACCAAAGTTTGGTAAAAGAGATTTCCTCTCTGTCCTAATTAAAAACAGAGATCTGGAGGGGGGAAAGGGGGAGAGATGGGGCAGATAATCATGAAACTCTGATCCTTTGCTTTTGGGCAAATCTGGTCTAAAAGGATCATGTGCCATCTTTCATACATGAAGGTACTGGAATTAGCATCAGTAGGATGTGTTTGGGATTATTTTAACATTTTTTTTCTTAGTAGTAATGGATTGGGTCGAGGCATTCCCCACTTTCTTTTCTCAGTCACAGTCTTTCATCCAGTTACACTGTGGGACCATCTTTGATGGCCACAAAATGCTTTGAAGCAAACTGGACCAAATAGAGGTTGGATATGTGTCTTCCTTACCACTATCTTCTAAGTCAGAGGCGTCAAACAAGCAACAAGATTAAAATATAACTGGGAAATAGTAAACAAAATAAAAATACAATAAAACTTAGATAATGTTAATATATGGTTTTCTAAGTCAATATGTGGCTGGCAGGGATTCTTATGTATGATTTAGTGGTCCCCATCTTTACTTGAATTTGGCCACTGCTTTGACCTGCTGCTATAACTGTGTGGCCAATGTCAATACACGTGTAACCCACATAAAGCTGCCCAGATCAACAGAGTTTTGTAATAACATCCATGAGTCATAACCAACTCTCAGCATAAAGTTTTATGCAATCTTGCTCTAATGTCATCCAACCAACCAGCCATTCATAGAATTGTTATTTGAGATCCCTGAGGACAGGGATTGTTTCATTCTTAGTATTCTCAGCCCCAGAGCCCAACACAGTGCCTGGCATATAGTAGGTGCTTAATAAATGCTTGTTCACTGATCAATTGACATGAAAATAATTGCCCCCTGTAATATAATACCACCGGATATTATGTTTGCACATATTGACTCTGCCTCAGATATTTTGTTTGATTAGAAGGGGGTTATCAGTAGTGGGGATGAATATTACTTCAATAAAGACTTCAGGTAGTTTGTATTTATATAGCTCTTTGTAGTTAATAGATGACCTACAACAAATTACCCCCCACCCCCTTGCCTAAGGACCCTGTTTTAAACACAAGAAAACAAGATCAGAAAGGTAAAGAGATTTGTCCTTAGTCACACAGCCAGTAAATTTCAGAGCAGGAATTAGAACCTACACCTTTTGATTCTATCAAACAGCATTAATAGTTTGTTATGCATCATGTTCATATATAAATTGATATGTGTGTATATATACACATGTATATCTATAAATACACACATATATATTATTTATTTATCTGTGTACATATTGCTTCCCCATCTTCCAACTCCCAAATAGACTATAAGCTCCATGAAGGTAAGGAATATTCTATTTTTGTATTTGCACTACCAATGCCTAGCACAGTACCCAGTACACAGTAGCTACTTATTAAATTATTTTCAAATAGAGAAAGATGGATATAATGGGTAGCAGTGAAATGTCACTAGTGACTACTTGAGGCACCACCCGGTGCACCTGTCGCCTCCCCTCTCCTTCTTTCTCCTGTGATATGCACCTTTTTCTCATTTGAAACCATATCATTTTGAATCCTCTTGTTTCACACCAATACATTCATCACTGAATTTTTGCTTTACTCTTTTAACAATTTTTTCTTCATGGAACCAAAAGCCATCCTTTCTAAGCTTATCCTCAATCCACACAAAGAATTCTTAACTTGGGGTCTGTGGATAGATTTCAAGAGCAGGGGAGAGGAGGGTATGACCTTGAATGGGGAAAAAAATAACACCTTTATTTTCACCAACCAAATTTCCTTCAATTATGAGAAAAAATTCTCAGAAAGAGTCTTCACCAGACTACAAAATGAGTCCGGGACATCAACACTGAATCTTCTATAAAATTACTTATTTACAAGTTTTCTCTCTTGTTGGAATGTTAGCTCTTGAGATGAGCTCATTGATTTTAGAAAAATATGGAAAGACTTGAACAAAAAAAATTAAGAGCGAAATGAGAACCAAGAGAACATTGTATACAGTAAGAGCAATATTATTTGAAGAATGACTTTGAGCAAATAAATTATTTTGACTATTATAAATACCCAAATTTACTATAAAGGACATATCATGAAAGACTCTATCTGCATCCAAAGAAAGAACTGCTAAATAGAGTATGTATAGAATAATTTTACATATATATGCCTATTTGTGTCTAATGGTAGCCATCTCTAGGGTGCAGAGGAGGGGGAGGAAAAAGAAATTAACATGATAATTTTGTTATATATTTGAAAGAAATAGCAAGTTGTGCATGGTAGATTTGCAGTTTCAAGTGCAATCATCTTTTTTATTTACTATGTTATAGAAAATGCTTGTTTTATTCCATAAATTAAAAAAAAAAGAACTGAGCTAAAAAAAATGTTAGTCCTTTGAGGGCAGGGACTGTTTCTGCCCTTATTTGGGTCCTCAGTGCTTAGCATAGTGCCTGACATGTAGTAAGCATTTAATAATACTTATTCATTTCTGTATTGATATTTATAACTCTTGATTTCTCAGTTAATTAGCAGGTTCTCAAGCCTGCAGTGCTGGACACAAAGTAGATAGATAATGAAAGAATGTATTTTTCATTCTCTAATTACAACATCCAAGAATGGGAAGAGGGATAGACATACTCTCTGCTATCTATTAGCATTCCATCACAGTAATTTGATTGGGGTGGCCTCTTGCAAACTGCCCCTCCTCCAGAAGTCTATTTGTCCCAGCAGCCTCTTTGATTGTTATCCCAGAGACCAACGGTCACAGGATTCCAAGAAACTGGGAGCTGGATTCAAAGCTGCTAGCCAACTGGTTTTTGTGGGAGTGTTGTTTGTTTGTTTCCAGGATGGGGACCCATCTGAAATCCCAGGGCTTTTTGTGGCTTAGTAGTCTCTATAAATGCTAAGTTTTTGTGCATGGAAAGATGTTAAGTTTCTGTGTGCAGCAAGCAAAAGACCTGGGTTTATGTCCCACATCTGATTTTGGTAAGCCGTGTGACACTGGGCAATGCACTTCACCTCTTTGGGACTCAGTTTCCCCAGGAATCAATCAAGAAGATTGTTTGCTAGATACTGTGCCAAATGCTAAGGATACAGTGGAAAAAGCAATAACAGCCCGTACCTTCACAAAGCTTAAATCCTAATGAGGGAAACAACATTTATATACATAAATTGGTAGATACAAGATAGAAGCAAAGTATTTGGAAAGTAATTTTTAAGGAGCCCTGGCAACCAAAGGGACCGGAAAATGCTTCTGGCCAAAGGCAGCATCTGAACCGATTCTTGAAGGGAGCCAGGGATTTCCAAATGGATATTTAATAACATTTGCATAGCCTACCTAGGATCATGGGTTTTAGAGCAGGTCATTGAGTCTAAGCCTCACATGAAGAATCCCCACTAGAACCTACCCTATAAGTGATGGTCCAACCACCACCAAGGAGGAGAAAGAAACCCCCCACCTCTGAAATAAGTTCATTCCAGTCTTGGTTAGTTTTAATGTTTAGGAAGGGCAGCTAGGTGGCGCTGCAGTGGATAAAGTGCCAGACTTGGAGTCAGGATCATCTTCACAAGTTCAAATCCAGCCTGACACCTACTAGCTGGGTGACCCTGGTCAAGTCACTTCAGCCTGTTTGCCTCCGTTTTCTTATCTGTAAAATGAGCTGGAGAAGGAAATAGCAAACTACCTTAGAATCTTTGCCAAGAAAACCCAAAATGTGGTCATGAAGAGTCAGACAGGACTGAAACAACTGGACAACAACTAAAAAAAAAAGATTAAGAACACCGCACCCCCCTCTCCAAGTTGTCCTCTTTGCAATGTCCACCCGCTGCTCCTGATTTGGCCTCTGGGGACAATCCTAATTACCTTCCATATGAAGGCCCTTCAGATACTTGGAGACAATTACCATGTTCCTCCTGAATCCTTATTCTACACACCTAGTACCTTTACCAAGCCCTTACCTGCCAATGAGGTTATTTTGTCAATTTGTACCTGAACGTAACTGGCATTTAATAAATGTCATTGGACTGACTGACTAACCCAAAGTCCCTCAACCTCCAGATCTCCCTCCTCTGAACACTCTATAGCTGATCAATGGCCTTCTTGAAGGAATCTAGCACTATTACTTTACAGATGAGGAAACTGAGGCACAGAGAGGTTGAGGGTTGTTAAGAAGAGCGCACTTAGGCACTGTGTATAGTAGGAAGAATGCTGAATCTGAAGTCAGAAGACCTGGGTTTGAATCCTGCTCCTTCTACTTAGTATCTATGGGACCTTGGGTGGCCTACTTTAGATCCCTGGGCTCCAATTGCTAAGGCAATAAACATCATCCTTAAGGAGCTGACGTTTGTTGATCAATGCAACACATCACAGCTGCTTGCAAAAGCTTAGCATCTTCCAAAAACCTATAAATAAATGCTCAGAGGCCAGAATTAGAGTAGGAGCTGGCTACTCTCCACAAACAAACAGACCGTAAGTAAATCCTCATCTCACAAATACAGACCCCAAACTATCCCTGACAAATTAAACAAATAAACACAACTGGAACCAGAGTATCAGCACAGATTAAACGGCTGTGCACAACTGTCTGAACATAACACAGATCCATAAAAAAAAAGAATGTTTTAAGTAGATGTTACTGAAACAAATATGTAACATCTCTAAATTATGTCCACATAGAAGAAAAAGGCTTTCAAAATAGAGAGGACTAACAGAAGAAGTAAGAGCCATACAGAAACAGGTAGCAGTCCCCTAGCATCCCCATCATCCTGTCTGCTGCTGTAGTTACCCGACCATGCTTTCAGCGAGTCCCCAGAAGGTAAGCTTATATCCACATACATGTATTCAGTAATATCAAGATGTTATTTTATCCACATTTCTCAGGAACAGAGGGACTCTAGAGATCATCTAGGCCAATCACATTATTTTTACAGATAAAGAAACCGATGCCCAGAGAATTTAAGTGCTTACTCAAGGTGACATAGTGTGTTGGTAATCAAAATGGGCTCCTTAGCACTTAGTTTAACAAGTGCCCTTGAAGAGTTTGGCCTTTGTTTCCTTTGATTAATTCCTTGTCTTTGATTGAGTCTTACTAGGTGCTAAGCCCCAGGCCCAAACCCCTATCTATTAGGTGCTAATCCTATGTGGGTATGGATTGGTGACTAGGGTGGGGCCCAAGGTGGGGCTGGCTAAGGGGAGGTGCTAACTCCAGAGCCATGCCCTATTAGGTGTTAACCTAATCTATGTGGATGTGAACCTCCCAGGGTCCTAAGGGGAGGGGCCAACTCAAGAAGCAATCACCAGAGCCTAAGCTCTGGTCATTTGGGTGACGTTTGATGACATCTGAAGTCCTATAAGAAGAGAGGACAGAGCTATTTGGGTGGCTATGGTCTTATACCTACTCCACACAGTTATAAGAAAGGCACCATATAAAACAGGCAGAAAGCTACAGAATTGTGGGCCTTTCTTCTCACCTAAATTGGAAATTACCCCTTTCCTTTTCCTCGTGTCAATAGAATTGTCAGAAACAAACACAGAATCCTAGTCTGTCACAGTTAAAGTTCATTTTGTTTAGAAAATAGGTTTTGGGGGTGTCAAAATTTTAGGGGACTCCTGTGCTGAAACTCCACCAATGCAGACTGTCAGCCATTCTGATTAATTTGTTTTGTTGTTTGGTCTTGTTCAGTCATTCAGCCTTTGGCTGGGAAAGATGGCATTCCTCTTCCACCATGTTTAGCATTAGGAAGAAGAAAAGACAGTGTTGTTGCTGACTCTTCAGGTGCTTTCCAAAGGGCTGGCAGCTTGATCATTTTTCAGGTTCGATGTTTTAAATAAAGTTTTTAGATGGAAAAAAATTATTTGGCCACACAGTTTAGTGCCAAAATCAGGATTTGAACTCAAGTTTTCTTTAAAAAACCTAGCCTTCTACTCACCATGCTACACAGTCTGTCTGAACATAAGAGCTTGCATTTGGCAAAACGGAGGGTTTAGAAAATGGTGACCAACTTTGTACTTGGAAACTCCTGCGAAGTTTTGTGCAAAAAGAATCACACAGCATTGAATAAAGCAAATTCCTGTAAACCCAAATACAGCATGGAGAGTTTTACATTTGGAAATAAAATCATGAGGCCCAGAGCATTCTATCCCAGAAGACTTTTCACTTTTCCATGGCCGGGCTTATAAATGGAAAAAACACACCAGGTGATTTCAGAAAGGGGCAAGACCAAAGAGCCAAAACCCTAGGAACTCAGCCGAAGGAACTGTTTTCTCCAGCAAGAGTTGATCTTGACCAGCATGCCTTACAAAATGGTGTTTGAATAGTTCATTTTTCCCACATCCCCTGCCATTTTCCTTTTCTGTCCTATCAGTCAATCTAATAGCTGTGAGGCAGTATCTCAGAATTGTTTTAATTTGCTTTTCTCCAATCTATAGTGATGTAGAGCATTTTATCCCATGGCTATAGATGGCCAAAATGTTGTTTGAATAGTGAAACATGGAGCACCCAAGGGAAATGGCCTCTTGGGAGGAATGGTGGTACTGGTGTATTTACTAAGAAACAGCACGCAGGGCTACTCATTTATAACTGAAGGCAAGCACATGGCAAGAAGTAAACGGACAGAAGCTCATCTCACTTGTCAGCTTCAGAGAAAAACAATCCCCTTTCTTCACCACCCACAGATGATTTATTAAAACCCTTATCTCCAAGGGGCCATGCCCTTGCTGCTTGCTTGGATGATTTATGTTTTATCTTGCTCTGAACTCTAACAGCCAACTGCCTTCATTTCCCATGAACTCGAACTATACAGTATAACAGGGAGAGTCTTTTCAATTTCTCAGAAGTGCTGAGGGCTATCCCTTCCCCACCAGCAGAGAGACCACACAGATCTTTTCCCTTGACTAAAGTTCTGGACTTAATTCACATGCTAGACTCATTTCCTCATACAGTCAGTCCCCTTCTTTCTACTCACATAGCTATCAATGTAGTTGTAAGACTGTCTTTTTGTCTGTATTTGAATTTGCCTGGCACATAGTTATCTATCATCTATCTATCTATCTATCTATCTATCTATCTATCTATCTATCTATCTTTCTTTCTTTCTTTCTCTGTCTGTCTGTCTGTCTGTCTGTGTATCCATCTGTCTTGTGCAGACCTTCATCACTTCACATCTGGACCACTGCAATAGCTAGTTGGTCTCCTCCAGGGGTGGGGAACCTATGGCCTCAAGGCCACATGTGGCCCTCTAAGCCCTTAAGTGTAGTCCTTTGACTGAATCCAAACTTCACAGAACAAAGCCTTTTATTAAAGGGAGACCTTCCCTGCTTCCAGTCTACCCTCTCAGCCATCAAAATGAGATTCCTAAAACACAGATTTGACCCCATCGCCTCCCTAATCCAGGAGTGAGCAAATGCCTGGGTTCAGCCCAATCTGGTCTGTCTGTTTTTGTACTGCCTAGGGATAGTTTTTACATTAGTAAACAAAGTCTTAACATATTTTAAAATGTAAAAATCATTCTTAGCTCTCAGGCTTTATAAAAACATGTGGTGCACCAACTGTAGTTTGCCAATTAATTAACTGGACTAATTAATAAACTTCAATGGCTCCACTATTACCTCCAGGATAAAATATAAAATCCTCTGCTTGGCTTTTAAATCTCTCCACAACCTGGCCCCTTCCTACCTTTCCAATCCTCTTATACTTGTTCCCTTCCCTGTGTGATCCAGAAACCCTGGCCTCCTCTCTGTTCCTTGAACAAGACACTCTATCTCCCTGCTCAAGTCTTTGTCACTGGCTGGCTGTCCCCCATGCCTGGAACTATATCTCTTTATTTGGAACACTCTGCCTGCCTCCTCGCTTCCTTCCATCTCCTGGTTTCTCTGGCTAAAATCTCTCTTTCTGCAGGTCAGTCTTTCCTAGTTTCTCCTACTTCCCCACTGTCCAGTATCTTTCCTTTGAAATGACTTTGCATTTACATCATATTTATCTTTTATTGTGCAGAGTTATTTGCATGTGAATATGAGTTCCAAGAGAGTAAGGACTGGATTTTTTTTTGGCCTTTTTTTTTGTATCTAAAACATTTCGCACAGCGTCCATAGTAGGAGCTTAATAAATGCTTGTTGGCTTGACTTGAATGGATTGGTGATATTTACCATAAAGTCAAGTCCTTTACCAGAGCGATCACTTCATAAAGTGCTTATTGACTGACAGCCTCTGACTGACCCAGGCAACTACCGATGACTGTACATAGCATTGCAGGTACTGACCTGTATGGATGGAGGGAACTTTCATTATGGGAGCTGCTCAGATGGATAAAGTCACAGGTCCGACCCTACCCCCATTTTAATGATAATAACAAAGATAATAATAATAATAATAATAATAATAATAATAATAATAACTCACATTTGCACCCTGTTTTAAAGGTTGTGAAATTTTATAAACATTTCCTAATTTGCTCCTCACTACAGCCCTGTGAGATGGGTGCTATTATTATCCCCGTTTTATAGAGGAGGAAATTGAGGCTTAGAGAATTTAAGTGACTTTCCAAGGGTCAGCTAGTGCTTGTCTTGAACTAGAACCCTCATTTTCCATGAACTTGAACTACCTAGTGTAAGATTAAGAGTATTTTCAGTTTTTTAGGGTTGCTGTACTTAGCACAGTGCTTGGCACATAGTAGGTGCTTAATAATATTTATTAATTGACTGACATGGGTCTTTTTCTCACGATTGAATTCCTGGACAGGTCCCATAAGTAGTAAGTGTCACAGGCAAGATTTACATCCATATCTTCCTGATTCCAAGGCTAGTACTATATCTAGTGGGTACATGTTCATAGAATTGCTAACCTAACCCTTGATTCCTTTTACCTAAATTCCCCAAAACTACCTCTATTTAGCCTCTGTTTTCTTACAAATCTGGACAGTATAGACAGTCCATTGGAATCATTTCAGCCAATGAATGAGTTGGGTAATCAAGGCAACATTAGCTGCCAACACTGGCCAGATCTGCAATATTTTCCCCAATTCTTCATGTTACCCTACATCTTAAAACCCAAGCCAAAGAATGTGAGCCCCAAATCCCAGGTCTGCAAACCATACAGGCACACGGCACAGAATCCATGTCCCACTAGCATGTTCTTAGAGATAACCCTCCCCAGCAATTTACTGTGCTTGGGGCTTGAGAAGAAGCCAAGGACTTTCCATGAAATCTAAGACAGGAATGGCATCTGATCCCATGTTTCCAATGAAAAGCATATGTCCAGGGTACAATTCCTTCTCTTGTCTCACGTATGGAAAAAACAGTGAGTAAGTACATTCAGTTCAGAGGACTCACTCCTGTTTTATGATTGAAGTCAACTTTGCAATGAAAATCCCAGGGTTCTGCCATCAAGTAGACAACAGAAAGCTTCTTTTAGGCACTGCAATGGAGACCTGGCAGTCTAGTCATCACAAAATGTCAGAGATGGAAGGGGCCAGCTAGTGCAACTTGTATAACACTTCCACCCCCCCCCCCCCCATACAGGAATAAAAATCCTCCTGCAATGTGCATAACAAGTGACCATTTAGCCTCTGCTTGTAGACCACTAGTAAAGAACTTACTACCTCCAGAGGCAGTCCATTCCTCTTAGAAACCAATTTAAGTGTTATGAATTTATTCCTTCCATTAAGCCTGAATTTACCTCTTCAAAAAGTTGATTCCTCTTCCTTCCACTACACTCTCTCTCTTTCTCTCTCTCTCTCTCCCTCTCTCTCTCTCTCTCTCTCTCTCTCTCTCTCTCTCTCTCTCTCTCTCTCTCTCTCTTTCCTCTCGAGTTGAACAAAATCAGTCAGATCCTTCCACTGTATCATAGTTCTTCAAATCCTGGGAGAAGCAGCATCATTTCTCCCTTGTATCTCCTCTTCCTTATGCCCACTTTCTTCAAATGATCTTCACATGACAGGTTCTCAAGAGCCCTGACTTAGCGACTTAGTGTTTAGTAGGTAGAGAATGGACTTGGTGTCAGAACACCTGAGTTCAAATACTGCTTCAGACTACTTAGTTGTGTGACCCTGGGCAAGTCACTTAACATCTTTGATCTCAATTTCCTCTTCTGTAAAATGAGTGGGCTGGATTCAATGATCTCCAAGGTCCATTCTAGTTCTAAATCATATGATAATTCTCAACAGTTAATCCAAGTGTTTAACCTATTAGAAAAATGGCCACAGAATTGGTGATGTTGGCTTCTCTGCCTCTTTATTATTCAATAACCAATAACAAAATGTTTTTTTTTAAATTACACACTTCTATTGAATCAAGTTAATTGTTACCTTGTTAAATATAACATTGGAATCCTCTCAGTCCTTGAGGGATCTGAACATTTGCAATAATTTCAAATCAAGTCAATAAGCATTTATTAAGTGACTACTATGTACCCAGACCCTGTGCCAAATGCTGGGGATGCAAAGAAAGGAAACAAAAAATTAAGTCCCTGTCCTCAAGGAACTCACAGTCTCCAGGTCTCTAACTCAATCAGTTTGATCATTAAAGCTCAACCCAGCTTTATAAACTCTCCCAAAACACTGATCTTAGTCATGCTCTCCAACTTTAGATACACTGCTGGGAGATAGATGTACCTATCTCAGTGAATTGTTGCACTCTTATAATCCCAAGAAAACACACCATCCATGCTGTTTGGCTGTAGTTTACTGTGTACCCACAAAATTTAGGCGACTTGGGGTGTCTTTTCTTTTCCAAATAATTGGGAGTGGGACTTTGGTTATCTCTTAGGCACTAACCTCTGTCTGTAGTCCTTCTGTCTCTTCATGGACACCCCCAGGAGAGTTTATTCCTAGAGATTTTTTTTTTGCAAGAGTTTTATTTTAAAACCCAGCTAACCTTTGCTGCTCCGTGGACCATCCTGATCTCCTGATACATCTTAGTTCAGATCGGTGGCCAGCTATAAGAAACCGCCAAATGGGATTCCTGTCCTCTCCCTCCCCCAGTTAATCCTCTTTCACTGATTTCTCCTTTCCTTTCGGCCTGACAAGTGGCAGGCATAAACGGAGAAAAGGAGAGATGAAGAGAAAGGGTGGAGTTTTGACAAATCCTAAGGCAGCCTCATGAGCCGGGCTGTGTCAGCCTCTCCAGTGATTCTCCCTGTTTTTCTGTTTTTTCCCTTAGGCATTTTTAGATTCTTTGGGGAGAGGTGGAGCCACACCAAGCTATTTGCTGCTTTGCTTATAATGACACCCTGAGTTTAAAGAGGCAGGAGTCATGACACTTTCAGATTCTAGCTGATAAAAGGCAGAATTGGACTTGAAATGACATCCCCAATCCTGCTACCCTCCCCAGACACTTAAAAACAAACAAGTGCAATAAAACCCTCAGTAACTCAATATTGGAATGGAATATCTTTATATAGAGTTCAGGTGGAAGTCACCCAATAACTCAGGAACTATCGTAATTTCTTAATTTTAAATTTTTTTATTATTAAAAAGGAATGGAACATTAGTTGGGTAGTATTTGTGACAGAAAGCTTGCTGGATTTGGAGTCTGAGGATGTGAGTTCAAATCCCTGCTCTGGTGACCTTGAAACGGGTGCCTTAATCTGCCCAGTCCTTTTTTTGGTAGAAATTAGAAGAATGCACTAGATGTCCTCTGAGATCTCTTCCAGTTCTAGACCCATAATCCTAGGTCAGTGTCTCAGTATCTCCCTAGGTCAGTGTCCACTTATAAAATGAGGAGGCTGGAGTCAGTGACTTGGACGGTCCTTGTAGCTTTAAATCTGCCACTGTATCATCCTATGACTGTCTACTTGTGAGTACTTGGCCCACTTGATAAGACCACCAAACTATTATTCGGTGGCACGTGACAAAGGGAAAGAAACTCCAGGCTCAGCCGACTTTACCTTCTGAAAGCCTAGAAGTTCAACATGTGCTTCTTATAGGTTGTTCCTCCATAGAAGATACTGCACAAAACACAGAAAAACAACTGACTTTACAAGGCATTACGATTGGTAAATCAGATGGGTGGGACAGAAGATGGTCGTTGAAAGTTCAGTGGTGGTCAACGGGGCAACATGGGCTGCACGTCTGGTTTTATCCCCAATTTGGGGAAGAGGTTGGGATGTAGTGGAGTAAGAATGGTTTGAATAAGGGAGAAGATTGGGGAAAAGACAAGGGAGAAGTTGGAAACCTTTAGTTTCTTCCTCTGTAAAATGAGGGAGTCAGACAAGATGCCCCAAGAGGTTCCTTTCCGCTCTTGACTTATGAGCCTATGACCCTCTGTGGTCCTTCTAGCCAGAGCCGAAACTAAGAGCTTTGTCTTGGGGTGGAAAATTTGGAAGTGGTTGAGAACATTCCCTCCCCAGCCTGCCCGCTCCCATCATGGCAGAAGCAGCATTTCTTCTCGGTTCAGCACCAAGCACTGAGCTAGTCACAGATGAAGTAGTCCCTGCCCTCCAGGAGTTTCTATTTTATTGGGTTACTTACATTTATATAGGACTTTAAGATTTGCAAAAGGGTTCTTGGGTTCCTAATAACAACCAAACAACCTATTATCATTCCCATTTTGCAGCCGAGGAAATTGAGGCTGAGAGAAGCCTATGTGCTAGGAGCACCGGGCTAAGCCTTGGAATTACAAATAGAAAAGTGAGACAGTCCCTGATAGTGCTGCTCATCTCATTGCACTGAGAGGCTTCTCCTTCCCTAGACAAAAGTATCACTGAGACACGGGGACTTCTTTCACTCGTCACATTTAATTTCTCTTTCACACACTCCTGTTAACATTCAGGACCTGAGGAGGAGCCCAGATGATAAAATAGCCTTTTTTTGCTCCCTTGCCATTTCCTGACATTTTGCGGCTGATGCGTTTCTGTCATCATTGCAATGAGCTTTTCAGATCTCACACTCAGCATTCACACACTGCTGAGCTTCCAAGAGCCTCTTCCTCCTTCCTTCAAAGCCTCTCATTATCATCCCCTGTTCTCTCCTGTTTTTTCCCTGTTCAGGAAGCACAAGAGGGTAGTAATAGGAGACCTCCCCAGAAGAAATGATACAAGGTTGGAAAGGTAGGGGGTCAAAAGACTGTAGAAGACCTTGAATGTCAGCCCCTGATTACTGTTAATCCCTTCTCCTAAAATGTCCTTGCCCAGTCATTCTCTCTCTTTCCTGGATCTTTTTCTCTTCCTCTCTATGAACTCTTTCCCATTGACCTATGAACCCCTCCCAGGTCTCCCTATATTTAAAGAAATAGAAGTTTTCTTTTGATAGTTTTATCCAATCTTTCCTTAGGATTATAGATTTAGAGCAGGGACCATCAAGACCAGTGTTTCTCATTATAATCACAGACAAGGAAATTGAGGCAAACAAAGGTTATTGACTTGCCCAAGGTCACACAATGTCTGAATCTCCATCTTCTTGTCTCCAAGCCTCTTGGCTATTCGCTCTGGTCATGCTGGACCTCATCTCTCTGCTCTTTTCCCAGCTTAGCTTCTTGGAAAGATTGTCTGGATCAATACTTCCACTTTCTCTCTACCCGCTCTTTCCTCAATTCTTTGAAATCTGTCTTCTGTCTCCCCCCCCTCTACTGAAACTTCTCTATCAAAGGTCACCCCCAAACCTACTAATCCGACGATGGAGTTGCCTTTTCTCAGTTCTCATTTTCCTCACTTCTCAGTAGCCCTTTCACACTGATGGCTACTCTCTATTCCTTTGAGAACCCCTCAATCATAGCCTTTGACCATTTATCAATTGGGGACTGGCTCTTATTTCTTATATGTTTGAATCAATTCCTTGTATACTTGGCTTGGTTTTTGAAGCATGCTTATCATGAATAGGAGAATTAGATGGAGTATCAGAAGTCACCAAGTCTACTTATACCCGAATTGGAATATCCCTCTAAAAATTCCTGATGGGGAAGTCACTTGAAGGCCTCTAGAGGTGGTCTGTTCTTCTTTCCAATCCAATTCAAACTCAGAAGTCAGTATCCTCCCAGCAAATCTACCTCTCTTTGCCCTCAACTAGATCTGTTGAGGGAAATCACCATCTTTCCTGAGGCTACATGGTGGTAAGCTCACTGTCAGTCAGCATTCCTTACTTCCCTTCCTATCCAATCACCAAGTCTTATCAATTCTTCCTTCATGGTGTCTCTTGCCTCTCTCCTGTTCTCCATAGTCACACTAGTTCAGGCCCCCATCACCTCTCATTCAGACTCCTTGAATAGCTTCCTAGAAGGTGTCCTTGCTTCAAGCATCTTCCTATCCTCCATAACGGTGACTGGTTGATTTCCCTAAAGTATGACTCTATGTCACTCCCTTACTCATTAAACTGCTGGGGCTCTCTAGGACCCCTGGAATCAAATACAAACCCCTCTATTTGACATTTAAGGCCTTTCTCAATCTAGAACTGACTTATCTTTTTGCCTTCATCATAACATACTCTCTTGCACTCCACAGTGGCTCAATGACTGGTCCCCACACATAACTCTCTCTTTTCTTTAATGTGTATGGTTTAGTCAGTGGAAATTACACTAACGAAAATACATCACAATCTGCTTGGCCTCCAAACCCTAAGGACTAAGGGAACTTTCCATCTGATCTTTTTTTTACTGTTCACTTTTTTAAACTTAAAAATGTATCATTTATTTTTAACATTCTTTTCTTTTTAAATTTTGGGTTCCAAATGCTCTCCCTCCCTCCTACTCCTCCCCAACTCACTGAGAAGGCAAGCACTATGACATTGATTACACACCATATACAACTCTTGAATCCTCTCTAGAACATACTCCCTCCCCATTTTCACCATGTAATATCCCTAATTTCCTTCCAAGTTCAGCTCAAGTACCTTCGAATTTCATTAAACTTTTCATAATTCTGTCTCCCATAAGTGTTAGTGCTTTCTCCAAAAGTCTTTTTGTGATGTATTTGTTTAGTACATATTCCTATACATACATCTTGTCTTTCCCAATAGGATATAAGGCCCTTGGGATTGTTTCATTTCTGTCTTTCTATCATTCCTATTCCTAGCACCTACAAAAGCATAGCATATTAATAAATGTCAATCAATTGGACTCAATTCAACAAGCATTTATGAAGTACCCACTGTATTCAAAGTGCTGTTCTGGGTCCTGAGGATACACTTATGAACAACTCTAATTGTTCAACTGAATCGTTATATTTAGCCAAAATCTTCCTCTCCACAATTCCTATCCAATGCTTTTAGTTCTGCCCATCAAATGGAGTCCGATAGTCCCATGCCAGTCATTCAAAAACTTCAATCAGTCAGTCAGTCAATAAACATCAATCATTAATCACAAAACACAGATTGAGCCTTCACTCTGTCATGACCAGTTCCTTTTTGGTTTTGAGTTCCCAGTGCCTAGCACAGTGCACAGGCTTAATAATCATTTTTGGATCAATTGATGTACTTAGTAAGTAGAAGGTATGCTAGGCACTGGGGTTTCCAGGGCAAAAAAGAAACAATCCTTGACAGCAAAGAAATTCTTCTGTGGGATTTGACAGGTGCCCAGAGAAGTACATGCAAAATAATTTGAGGGAGGCAAGGGCATTAATAACTGGTGGGAATCAAGAAAGGTGTCCTGTAGGAGGAAGCATCTTAGGTGAGCTTTGGAGGAAGTTAGGGATTCTAAGAGATGGAGCAGAGAAGAGAGCAAATTCCAGGCTTCCTACAAGCCGGGAGGAAGAATATTCAGTTCAAGATACAACAATAAGGCCACTTTGTTTGGAACATGGAGTACATGAAGAGGGATAATGTGAAATAATTATAGAAATGAAAATGGGAGTCAGGAATACCCTCCCTCCTCATCTCCGGTTTGCAGAATCATTGTCTACTTTCCAAGCTCATTTCAGGCAGTAGAAGCAAAGGGAAAAAATGGAATTTAAAAATCTTGCCCATGTCTTTTTAGACTTCTTTCATTTTGTTTTATGCAAATGTTTCTGGCACCCCCTGCCTCCCACCATCTGCAACCCCTTCCCAGGTCTCCCTCATTTTTGGAATGACTTAATATGTCCTCTTTCATATGTCCTAATGAGTTAGGGTCAGCTCCAGGCATGGTAGAGAGGGAAGAGAATCTGGAATGACTTCAAACATACACACTCTCACATCCTAATACCCATATTTCAGTTAAATCCAGGGCTGCCAAGAAAGGTTTTAGCTAAAAACTCCTTTCAGAAAACAAAGAAACAGATGTGTTAATTTAGGGGTGGCATTTTAAAACACTAATGTCTTAATGGAACTAAAAGACAAATCAGTTCCTATGGAAAGCATGGAGATAATAAAGCTTTGCTGAGTGTCATAGAATCTCCTAAAAATCACTTTGTATTTCCAACTCCACTCAATTTTCTGTAGACATGACATGAACCCTGCTATTGAGGCGCTTCCAGTCTAATGAAGGGAAAGAGCAATATAGAAATAGCTATAATCACAAGAACTGGTGTTTCAGCTTCTTTGTATTTATCTCAGATTTTCAGGAAGGAGATAGCACTTTTAGTGATGGGAAGGTGGTGTCTGAGTTAGACCTTGGAAGAACCCTTTGTAAGGGGGAATACCATGAAATAAAGCTATGGGTTAAATGGCATGGACATAAAAAGAATTTTAGATTTTGGTGTCAAAGGGAGCAGGCTTTGTATCTTGGTTTCTGAGTGTCATTAAGTAAATCACTTAATTCCAGACCCATCCCCTGACTCTTGTTTCCTCATCATGAAAATGAGGGACTGAGACAAGGTGACCAAGTTTCCCTCCTAGCTCTAAATTTGTAATCAGATTGCGGAGAGCCTTGAATGTCAGGATTAGAAATTTATACTTTATTCAGTAGGCAATGAGCCATAGAGAGAGAGATTGGCACCCTCTGCTGCTGGGGAGAGAGCATGACAGCCAAGGTGAGTGTGGGATCGTTATCCTGTTGGCCCCAGTCTCTGAAAAGGGTCAGGTAGCTGGGAAGAGTGACGCCTGGTGACTTCAACCAGATAATGCCTTCAAAAATAAAAATTTTCCTCAACACAAATGTGAAATGGAGAGTGGTGAATGGACCCAGATATAGACTATATTTGGGGCCAAATCACTCCCAATGTCAGAGAATGACAGCAAAAGTAATTTTTAAATGATAAAAATAATGATGTGATAATAAAATGATAAAAATGGACAGAGCACCTTCACTTAATTTGAAACAAATATTTATATATATTTATCATGTGTAAATTTATACATTTGCTGTTGACTCCATTTTGGGTTTTCTTGGCAAAGATCCTGGAGTGGTTGGCCATTTCCTTCTCCAGCTCATTTGACAGATGAGGAAATTGAGGCAAACAGGATTAAGTGATTTGCCTAAGGTCACTTTATCATGCTATTCCCCTGATTTAGAACATTCCCTCATTGTACAGAGATGAGGAGCTCAGGCAACTACTAGCTCTGGATCTATGAAGCTTTAACTTGCTTTGAAAGAGTAGGCATTTTTTTCCCAACCTGATAAAAAACTTCCTAAATCGAAGAGCATCTCCTTAGGATTCTGGTCAGTGGTCCCCTCACCCATTTGTTTCTCACAGAGCAAGACAGCTCTCCCAGAGTCATGCTGTTCCTTGCCAGTGGAGTTCTGCTAGACCCCAGGAGAACAATGGGTGTGTTTACTGAATATAGAGCTGATGAAACCCATTAATAATTCACTTTTGAATCACCAAAGTGACACTGTTAGGTTGCCATAGTAACAACAGAAAGCCCTATTGATTTAAAAAAAAGGAGGAAAAAAAAGATGTGTCTGGGACGTTTTTGCAGGAATGTCGCATTCTTGACAGAGGGTGTATGTTGAGTATATGCTATGAATGAATGGAGAAACGTCTTAAAATATGAAGTCTGTAAGTCATTAAAAGTTACTATTAATACGTGAGAGGACTGGAAGAAGCTGCCTTTCCCTCTGCCTTGTAGCTGCGTGCTACAATCTCCTGGAAGGAAAGGGACAAAAGACCATATTGTTTGACTTTATCTCCTTTCTTCTTGCATTCATTTAGCTAAGTAATCCCAACGTGTAACACTTCAATGGTGTGATTTATCCCAGAATCTGGAATGCCAACCCTGAACTTTTTTGGCCCTTGGTTAACAAAATACGCTCATTTTCCAGCTAGGCAAACTGATAGCCAAAAAAGGTTCGTTGCAAGGAATTGAATGCTGGGATCCCAGAATGTGTTGGAAGCAGATTTCTATCTAGGACAAAGAAAGGGGTGGGTGGGAGCGGGGTGGGGGGTCAAGGGAACAGCCTGGAAAACAGCTCTTCAATTAGTGTGTGATATATACCTCCTTCTACCCTCAAACTTTGGTCTGTCACTATATCTATATGCAGAGACTGAAACAGAAAGTTAATAAAACTAGCTGAGTTAATTGCATAACAAAATAGATAGAGTGCTGGGCTTGGAATCAGTAAACCTCCCTCTATCATTATCTGTGTGACCCTGGGCAATCACCATTCATCACCTCGATGTGCTACAAGCAACTCCCTAGGAATTATTAGCTAAATTAAGATGGGGCCCATGGTCATCTGAGTTAGTGAAAAGAGTTCTCTACTCTGATGAAATAATATATGCTCGTATTCAAATCACAAAGTTCTATCTGCCTAGAATCTAATCAATCAACAAACATTTACTAAACCCCTACTGTGTACCAGGCTCTGTGCTAAGCACTGGGGATACAAAAAAAGGCAAAAAAACCCATTTCAGGTCAAAATGAGAGGGTTATCATCTTGAACTCTGTGGATGATACCTTCAATTATTTTATTTTTGTCTTGTCTATAGGAGCCCTGTAAAATCTGCTCCAGAAACATTAAAAGATTGTGTTATTCATGATATTAATCTAAGCCCTGACTTGACTAGCAGAATTTGTGCCTAGAGCATAAATCATACCCACAAATCCAACTGGGAGAGGCCCTCAGAGATCCCAGGATATCCAGAGGTCTCTTCTGAGTGGGATGATCCCTGGGGTAGAAGAAACGGGGTGGGGTTGGGCTGCCACCATCTGGTGGCTTTCTATTTCAACCATTTATTCTTAGAAATTAGGCACATGAACTGGTCTCAGGCCATGGAAGAGCTCAAAAAAGAGTTGGAAAAGCATTTTAGAGAAGTAGAGGAAAAAATGGGATGAGAAATGAAAATGATGCAAGAAAACCATGAAAAACAAGTCAATGACTTGCTAAAGGAGACCCAAAAAAATACTGAAAAAAATATTGAAGAAAACAACACTTTAAAAAATAGACTAACTCAAATGGCAAAAGAGCTCCAAAAAGCCAATGAGGAGAAGAATGCCTTGAAAGGCAGAACTAGCCAAATGGAAAAGGAGGTCCAAAAGACCACTGAAGAAAATACTACCTTAAAAATTAGATTGGAGCAAGTGGAAGCTAGTGACTTGATGAGAAATCAAGATATTATAAAACAGAACCAAAGGAATGAAAAAAAATGGAAGACAATGTCAAATATCTTATTGGAAAAACCACTGACCTAGAAAACAGATCCAGGAGAGATAATTTAAAAATTATTGGACTACCTAAAAGCCATGATCAAAAAAAGAGCCTAGATATCATCTTTCAAGAAATTATCAAGGAGAACTGCCCTGATATTCTAGAGCCAGAGGGTAAAATAGAAATTAAAAGAATCCACAGATCACCTCCTCAAATAGATCCCAAAAAGCAAACTCCTAGGAACATTGTTGCCAAATTCCAGAGCTCCCAGGTGAAGGAGAAAATACTGCAAGCAGCCAGAAAGAAACACTTTTAATATTGTGGAAAAACAATCAGGATAACACAGGATCTGGCAGCTTCCACATTAAGGGACCGAAGGGCTTGGAATGCGATATTCCAGAGGTCAATGGAGCTAGGATTAAAACCAAGAACCACCTACCCAGAATGCTTCAAGGCAAAATACGGACTTTCAATAAAATAGAGGACTTTCAAGCTTTCTCAGTGAAAAGACGAGAGCTGAATAGAAAATTTGACTTTCAAACACAACTATCAAGAGAAGCATGAAGAGGTAAACAAGAAAGAGAAATCATAAAGGACTTACTAAAGTTGAACTGTTTTGTTTACATTCCTACATAGAAAGATGATGTGTATGATTCATGAGACCTCAGTATCATAGTAGCTGAAAGGAATATGCATATATTCTATGTGTGTGTCTATGTATGTATATATGTAGGTATATATATATATATATATATATACACACACACAAAGGGCACAGGGTGAGTTGAATATGAAGGGATGATATCTAAAAAAATAAAATCAATTTAAGGGATAAGAGAGGAATATATTGAGAGAGGGAGACAGGGAGAGATAGAATGGGGTAAATTATCTCGCATAAAAGTGGCAAGAAAAAGTGGTTCTGTAGGAAGGGAAGAGGGGGCAGGTGAGGGGGAATGAGTAAATCTTGCTCTCATTGGATTTGACCTGAGGAGGGAATACCATACACACTGAATTGGGTCTCTTACCCCACAGGAAAGAAGAAGGAAGAAGATAAAAAAAGGGGGGATGACAGAAGGGAGGGCAGACGGGAGGAGGAGGTAATCAAAAACAAACACTTTCAAAAAGGGACAGGGTCAAGGGAGAAAATTCAATAAAGGGGGATAGTTTACCTGAAGGGCCGCTAGGTGGCGCCATAGCGCACAGAGCCCCAGGCCTGGAGCCAGGAAGACTCATTCTCCTGAGTTCTGATCCAGCCTGTGACACTTACTATCTGTGTGACCTTGGGCAAGTCACTTAACCCTGTTTGCCTCAGTTCCCGCATCTGTAATTGAGCTGGAGAAGGAAATGGCAAACCACTCCAGTATCTTTGCCAAGAAAACCTTGACTGGATTCACAAGAGCCAAACATGACTGAAAACAACTCAACACCGTAGGTAGTTACAGTGGATAAAGTACTGGACCTAGAGCCAGGAAGACCTGAGTTCAAATCTAGCCTAAGTTATCACTTACTAGTTGTGTGACCCTGGGAAGGTCACTTCACCCTGTTTACCTCAGTTCCCTCATCTGTAAAATGAGCTGGAAATGGCAAATCATTCCAGTATTTTTGCCAAGAAAACTCCAAATGGCATTATGAAAAATCAGACACAACTCAGCAACGGCAACAAATGACACAGGCAATAGAGAACCACTGCAGTTCGTTGAGCAGAAAAGCATCAGGGTCACACCTGTGCATAAGGAAAGTCATTTTGACCCTCAGGAACCTTAAGAATCTCAACAGGTAACTCACAGAACCACCAGGGAAAAAAAAAGTCACGTTCAGTGAACTCTTTACTGAAGAGGGGCATTTACATGTCAGAAAACTGGCCAACAAAGCCCTCGGATAATAAAGGGTTAACTGACTATTAGCCGGAAAATTCAGGGGACCACAATTTCCCATTCCCTGGACATCCCAGGTGATACAGGCCTTACTGTGTTAATGATTGAACTCAGAAAGGTCAGGTCTACACAGCTAAAGAGATTCAAAGGGTAGAGGATGTTATCGAAATAGCTGAGGCCAGTGCTTGCTTTTGACAGGACTACCTGCCTGCACCCTCTTTTTCTAGGCTAATTATGTCTTCTGGGATGCAGCTACACCTGCTCTCCACCAGCTTGCTGCTCCTCACACAAAAAAGTCTCCATCTCTGGACACTATGCATTTGAACTGACTGTTCTTCATGCCTAGAAAGCTGTCCCTCCCCATTTCTGCCTCAATCCCACCTTCTCTCTGAGGCTTTCCCATTCTGCCCTCCTCTCTCTCCCTCTTAACACCAGTCCCTTCCCTCTGAGGTTATCTATCACCTAATGTATGTGTGTGTATATATATATATATATATATATATATATATATATATATATGTATATTTGTATATGTACACACATACATAGATACACAATACACACTTGTGTTTTATATTATCTACATGCATGTGCGTATTTTTCACATCATATATTTACTTATGTATTTTATATATTATATACACATATATTATTTATTATATATACACATATGTGTATTTTACATATCATATTTATATATTTACTAATACTTTTATATACTATATACACAAATATGTATTATTTATTATATATACACATATATGTATTTTGCATATCATATATTTATATATTTACTTATACATTTTATATATTATATGCACATATATTATTTATTATATATACACATATATGCATTTTACATATCATATTTATATATTTACTTACACATTTTGTATATCATATACACATATATGTAAATAGACATACGCATATATGTCATATCAATTCTCAATCTCTCTGGTATGCATAGTTATTTGTAAACTGTCTCCTCATTAAAATGTGAGCTATTTGAGGTCAGACACTGTTTTTTACCTTTCTTTGTCTCTCTAGGAAATAGCACAGTGTCTGGCACATAGTAGGTGCTTGAGAAATGCCTGGAACTGTCTGCCTGGCCCCTGCACCAAGCTTTGACTTGGGATCCCTAGCCCCCCAAATCATCTCAGAATGGTGCATTGGCATTGGCCTCTAGTCTCCCCTCTCTCTTATTCTCCTTTATAGTTTTGTCCTGTGGACACATCAGAGCACATTTTCTAATTAGAAATGCCAGTCTGTCCCTCTGCATTCGCTGACAGTGCTTTCTCACTGGATGACTGGCAGAGAGGACAGAGGCAGACCCTGAGCCAGGGAGAAGAAGGAAAAAGAGTGAACAAACCAGAGAAAGTTTGTGATCCAAGAAGGAAATGTGACTCAGACTTGTTTCTAGAGAGCTTTACTCCCATGCCTACTGCTTACTCCACAAACTTTTTTTTCCTTTTTGCCTATGCCACTGACCCTGCCAGCTCTCCTGAGACAAAAAGGTAGCTTTTATTAGATGTTGTAGTGTAAAGACTGTTGGACCTGAAGTCAGGAAAGAACTGGGTTTGAATTCTGCCTCTAACAGCAATTAGCCATACTATCTTGGATAAATCTTGATTGTTTTTCTTCATCGATTTTTCTTCATCCATAAGAAGGAACAACATTCAGTTGTTTTAAGGAAAGTCCCCTTAAAGCAATCTTGAAATATGAGATGTTATCCTTTTAATATTTTTGGAGGCAATCCGGGATAAGTGACTTGCTCAGAGTCACACAGCTAGTAAATGTCTGAAGTCAGATTTGAACTCGGGTCCGCTTGACTCCAGAGCTGTGCCACTTAGCTGCTCCTCCTTTCAATATTTAAAAATATTTTGTCTCCTCTGAAATCTAGTTGTACCTTGTCAGTATTTCTCTAATACATGTATGTATATATGTATATAATGTCCTATCGTAGTTATTTGAACATATCTTATTAGAATACACATTCCTTAGGGCAAAGGGATAAATAGAAGGATACATTACACATAGTACTTAATAAATGTGGAATAAACTAATTCTTAGTCCTAGATGGCTAAATGCCAATTCCCGAATGAGCATATTTTATGTTTTTTTAAATTTTTTAAAAAATGTTTAGGGGGGGAAGGCAGGGCAATTGGGGTTAAGTGACTTGCCCAAGGTCACACAGCTAGTAAGTTTGTCAGGTGTCTGAGGTCACATTTGAACTCAGGTCCTCCTGACTGCAGGGCCAGGGCTCTACTCACTGCACCACCTAGCTGCCCCGAGCATGTTTTATGTTACACAGACATAGAATCTCAGAAAAGCTACAAGGCATATCAACGCCCATTGACACCAACTCACACTGAACGAGAATCCTTTCTTCACCCTTCCTGGTAAATGATCATCGAGCCTCTACCGGATAAGAGGGAAGCTTCTACCTTCCAAGGCTGCTGCCCACTTCACTCAGCTCTGATTGTTACCAAGGGACTCTTAACATCAAGCCACAAATTTCATCTTTTGAAACTTCTACCTATTGGTCCTAGCTCTGCCGTTTGGTACCAAGCAGGACAAGGCTAATAATCCTTTTTCCATATGACAGGCTTTGAAGTACTTGAGTATGATAACCATGCCCTGTTCCCCTCCCCTACAACTCTTCTCTTTTCCAGGCTATGCACCATCAGTTCCTTTAATGGACTCTCTACAGTAAAAAAACAAACAAAAACATATAACATAAACCAAAGTCTCTTCTCCATAGTAATTATCTTCCTCAGACAGTTCACCCACTGATCATTATCCTTCCTAATCTGTGCTACGCAGAAGTGAATACAATTCTCTAGATATGAATTGACAAAGGCAGAGTAGAGAAGGAATACAATCTCCTTTTTCCTTCATGTAGTTCAAGGTCACCTTATTATCTTTCAGCCTACATATCATCCCCTAGGCTCAATGAGCCTGCAGGTAACCAAATCCTCAGTCATACTTATATCTAACTGTTCCTTCTCCACCTTGTACTTGTGAAATTGACTTTTTGAGCCCAAGTACACGACTTTACTTTTATTCCTATTAAATTCCATCTTCAATTCAACAGACACTCGTTAGGCAAACACTATGTGCCATAGCTAGGTGCTGGGAATACAAAGACCAAAATTATATGGTCTTTGACTAGAAGGAACCTAAATTCTACATCTTGTCACATTCTACAACTTACCACATTCAGCCAGTGTTGGAGTTTGACAGGATCATTTTATAGTCTGACGTTGTGATCTAATATCATCCATCCCTCTCAGAATTGTGTTACTTGCAAATATAATGATAATGATGATAACAATGATAGGATTTATAAAGTGCTTCAAGTTTTGCAAAACATTTTATGAATGTTATCTCATTTTATCTTCACAGCAACCCTGGGAGTTAGGCGCTATTGTTATCATCCCCATTTTACAGATCAGAAAACTGAGGCTGACAAAGGTTAAGTGACTTGTCCAGAGTCACACAGTTGGCAAATGTCTGAAGCCAGATTTCAACTCATGTCCAGCATTAAGAAGGATGTTATCCTTTGTGCAAGTCATTGAAAAAAAATGTGCCATAGGCAAGGGTCAAGCCTATATAGATCTCTGAGGCACTCTACTGGAGACCTTCCAAGTTGATGCTAAATTACTAATGACTGTTCTTTGAGTCCAGCCCCTCAACCAGTTTTTATCTCATCATGTAATCACCCAGGTCATAGCTCTTCATCTTTTCGAGATGAAGTGTTGTTCCATTCTCTGCTCTGGGTTATCTTCCTTAAGATCCTTTCTCCCTCGCAAACAGTTGGATGATCACTGCTCTACTTCATTCAATCAGCAGTCCAACAATCATCCTTTCAGATTTCCTCTGCTGTATTGGGACAAATTAAACCTATCTGTCTTGGCTGCTGAGAGCCAGCCTATAGGCTAAGGTGAAATAGCCTTGCAGCAATAGGAAGGAGAAGGAGGGAGGGAGCATCTGGAAGGTTTGGAAGAAAACTCCATGCATCCAATCAGACATATAAATTCCCAGTGTTCCATAGGCTGGCACCTGAATAAATGGAGGAAAAATTGAAATAATCTGGCTTTGAGGCTTCTTAGTATCATGGATTGAAATCCAGATGACTTAGGTTCAAATTCTTCCTCTTTTACCTAATAGCTGTAAAAACCTGGATAAGTCACTTGACCTCTTGGCCAGGGGTTCTTAATTTTATTTTCTGTTATAGACCCTTTAGGCAGTCTGGTGAAGACTATGTAACCCTTCTCAGAATCATGGTTTCAAATATATTAAATAAAATAAACGGGATGATGATGGAGCCCAAATATATTGAGTAAATGAAATATTCTTTTTAAAAAGTTCATGGACCCAGGGTACGAATTTTTCCTCTAAGCAATCAGTCTTATCGCTTGGACTCAGCAGTTTGCCATCTGCATTGCTGTAAAGAACTCATATTAGTGGAGGGAATGCTCATCCTGGGAATTCCCCCACACTTATGCTGTCACTTATCCCTTGAATACAAGTAAATAGCATTTTTAAAGGTAATTGCTTCTCTTTTTCAGCATGAGTTCTTTCATTTCTTATTTCCTCCTGCTCCTTGGCATCAGCTGAAGTCAAAATGCAAACATGCCCAAGAGAAAGGTGGGGATAAATTTCCTGGCTGGCGAAAGCCAAGGAAGGTGCTGATCTTTTTCAATTATGATTAATTTCTCACCTGCTTCCTAAGTAGATGCTAGGTGACAAGGAGGAGCTGGTCTATGCATTTATTTGGTTTTGAGATAACACAGGTAAGGCACTCTGCAGACATTAACATCTTGTGTAAGTGCTTCTATTGTTGTTGGCTTTGTTATCATAATTTTCATTATTAAATGTAAGGGACATGGGAAGGAAAACCCTGGGTGACATTTGAAATTCAGCTTCCCAATGCAGAGAGGACTTTTATAGAGCCTTATTTCTTTGTGGGAAAGAGCAAAGCTGGATTTCAGAGGAACCAGTGCCAGGATCTGCTAATCCCCAGAGGCAAAGGAAGGAAGCAATCCTGTACTCTGAGCCAGAGCGGGTGACCACTGAGAAATCAGCCCAGCTCTCCCGGGTCATCTTACATCTGGTGCTGCCTGGAGGAAAGTGGGACTGCAGCTCCTCCATGTGTTCCAGGATGTGAAAGTCAGCCAGGCGATGGGGCAAAGGATGCCTGGCTTCTGTGTGCGCCCACGACCAGCAGCTGGGGAAGTCGTGGGGAAACCCTTGTACACCCCACAATCAACATCCTGATGAGGTCATTCTCTTACTTTAATAATCCTTTAATTCTTGGTTGCCCTCAACTTTCTATTTATTCTTGGTGTTATACTAGTTAGATTGCTGAACTTTAAGTCAGGAAGACCTCAGTTCAAATCCTGCCTCAGAACTTTCATTAGCTATGTGACCCTAAGCAACACATTTAACCTCTCAATCTCAGTTTTCTCATTTGTAAAATGGGGATAATAATAGCAGTTACCCCCCCCCCCAGGGTTATTATGAGGGCTAAATGAAATAACATGTAAACCACTATGTAAATGCCGGCTGTTAGGTCCATCAAGCCTAGTCATAGATCTAAGGCTGGAGGGACATTTGGTCCAACCATCTCATTTGACAAGTGAGGAAATGAAGGTCCAGAGTTTAAGTGACTTGGTCAAAGTCAGACAGGTAGCAATCATCATCCTTTAACTCCAGAGCCTCTTTAAAAGGGGCTGACTGCCACACTGAGTATGGCTCATATGCCCAGTCCCTACCTTCTCAGGGCTTGCTAAGGTGCTTGTATATCTCAGTACTTGTACATCCCAAATTATTATAGCAAATGGGCTTGGAAAAAAATTGCCTGGAATAGAAGCCAGGTCCACAAGTGAACCTGGGTCTCTCCAGGGCAAAGTGAACTCCTTAGAAGGTGTTTGTCCTTTTAGTCCCAGGGTCTAATAACATGCCTGGGATGTGGTAGGTTTCCCTCCCCCACCTCCACTCTCATGCTAGACATCACCCTAGTTCAGGTCCTTGGTGACTATCCCCTAGACTACCAAAATAGCTACCTGACTGGTTTCTTTGCCCCAAGCACCTTTCCATTGCAATCAATCCTCCAAACAGCTCACAAAGTGATTTTCCTCGCCTAGTATCACCATAGCAGTTCCCTGCTCAGTAAACTCCAGTGGCTCCCTATTAACCTTAGGATCAAAGATGAGTTCCTGAGTTTAGTATGTAAAGCTCTTCACACACAACCTTCTCATCTTTCCCATCTCATTTCTCGTCACTGCCCTCCACCCTCTCTGAACAGCCCAGCCTATCTATTTGCTTGGCTAGTCCTCACACATCACGCTCCATCCTTATGCCTTGGTACCAGCCATCTCCCATACCTGGAATGCCACCCTTCCTCATCTCTGGCTCAAAATCCCAGGATTCCTCCCAGACTCAGCTCAAGCATTTGGAAAATGTAAGCAGGTCACTTGAGAACGATGAACAGATAGAGACATTTAGCCCAGTGCCTGACACATAGTAGATGCTTAATAAATGTCTGTTGATTAATTGAAGACAAAAGAAATTAAAAACCTAAGGTACTTTGGAAAGCTTTATAAATAAAGCTTAAAAAATTAGCAGCCAAAAAAGAGTTTGACAAAATAAAAAGTGGGATGTTTTTCATTTTGTTTTACAAATTTTAAAATAATTGGTGACTATTTTATCCTGTGATTTATAATCGAACACCAAAAAAAGAAGTAAATGAAAATGATTTATAAATGAAAAGGAAATTGTCCCCAAAAGAGTAATATGCAAAAAAGTCACAACCCCAAAAGGTGGTGTGTGTGTGTGTGCATGTGTGTGCATGTGTATTTGTGTGTATGTGTTTGTGTGTGTGTGTGTGTGTGTGTGTGTGTTTAAAGCTATTCTGGCTTTAAAGGTTTCAAGGGAAAATCCCTGGCATTTTGTCTTCTTCACATCCCTTTACTGACTTTTCTTTTCCTCTCTTGCTTTGTCCCCATTTGGATAGGACTAGAAAATAGTCTGTTGCTTTTGACATTTAAAGCCCCTCACAATCTGTCTAAAACTATCTTTCCAGATTTATTTCTCAATATTCTCCTTCCCCTATTCTCTGTTCTAGTGAATTGCATCTGCTCAGTAATTCCCAAATTTGGAATTCTTATCTCCTACATGCCTTTGCAGAGGCTGTCCCCACTTCCTAGAGTGGCTTCTCTCCTCACCACTGCCTCTTAGAATCTCTACTTTCCTTCCTTTCCTGCTCATGAACCACCTCTAGCAGGAAGCCTTTTCTGATCCCCCTACATCAAGGGTTCTTAACCTAGGATCACCACCACCACCACCACCACCACCACCAGTAACACCACCACCACCACCACCACCACCACCAGTAACACCACCACCACCATCACCACCACCATTATCATCGTCATCGTCATCATCATCTCCTGGTGAAGTCTTCCTTGCATTAGAATCTGAGAATATGGCTTAGGTAGGATAACGGGTTTTTCCATGATTTTTTTAAAAAAAATTATTCAAATTTGTTCTTTCAGCCTATACCGCTTGCAGTAAATACAGTGAGATAGGGGTGGCCTGGGAGTCAGAAGACCCAAGTTCCAGTCCTGGCCTCTGTTATTAATCAGCTGAGTTACCTTGGGCAAATCACTTCATTCTGTAAAATGATTACCTGTCCTCTAAGATTCCTTCCAGATAGTGATTGATGATTCTATGATCTTATTATCCCTCCAGACCTCAACCAATCAATAGGCATTTATTAAGCTCCTACTATGTGCTGGGCACTGTGCTAAGTCCTGGCGATACAAAGAAAAGCCAAAAAAAAAAAACAGTCTGCCCTCACAGTCTAATGGATCTTCCTCATATGTAAAACATCAAAGCTGCTGTGTGATCTCCTAAGCCTTTCCTGCTCTGAAAGTCTGCAGTGTCAACAGGCATTTGGATAAAAAGGGTCTAAAATATTCAAGTAACCTATAACTGAGGCTCAGAGGCATCTCGATTCTAAAATAGGATGGTTGTTGGTGGGTTGGATGTTGTCCTTCTCGAAGAGGATCAAAATGACATCACTATGCAGTGTGTCCAACTACAGCTGATCAAACCAAGACCTGCTCGAAGGCTTTACCACAGGTTGGGCACAAACAGTCTATATGAACATGTGGAGTAGAGAGGATTCTAAATTTGTGCCTTTCCCATTTCTTGGAAGTCAGAAAGAGTCGGGTTCAAGTCTTGCCTCTCCAACGCATATTAATGTGATCCTGTGCATATCTCATGGCTCCCCAGAAAACTCTCTGAGATTATAAATAATGGAATAATTGATGAGTTGCATGGGTACAGGGAGTTTCTAGACTGGAAGTTCCCCACACCAATGAAGTAACAGGTCTAGACAAGGGTCAGGGTGGGAGTGGTGGGGTGGGGATGGTTAGCTACAGCTGTCATTTACACATGAATCTACACATGAATCTAGTAGAAGACATCTCATGTGGCAGAAGAAATAGTGCATGTCCTTTCTGTTAAAAACGGATCCAGAATGAGGCAGGTGATCATTTAATCAAAGCTACCTGAGCCTTCAAGGCTGGGATCAAGGTGCAAGTACACCTGGATGATGTCCAGGTGGCCTAACATGAACCCAACTGCAAAATCACGTTGTACCAAATGGGACTGGTGGAGACTGGTAATCAGAGTCTGAGGGTTTATCTAGTTATAAAAGGATTCCAATTCCTGTGTGTCCATCTCAGAAGGGTGATGGAGGGCCTCTAATCTTAAGTGAACTAAATAAAGGCAAAGCCTTCCACTAAGTAGCAAAGGGCTTAGCTCATGGTTATTCCTATTGCCTGGGCCTGAGAAGCTGAATGAACCAAGTGGAGACAGTGAACGCTTTAGAGACCTTCCCATTCATCCGAAACCCTTGAAATGAGAAAGGAGGCTCCTTCTCTTTTCTGATAAATGACCATGAAGACAACAGCAGGGGTGCATTTTTTGTTAAATAAGTAGGGATTTAATCTCAGGGGCACTATTTTTGAACAACCTTATATAGAAACCTAAGAAATCAGACTTTTAATGTTTTTAATGTTTCCATCAGCCTGAAAAGTCTTACCTGAAATTAATTACCAATAACATCTCTCTGTCTCTCTCACTCTCAGCCTCTCTCTCTCTCTCTCTCTCTTTCTCTCTCTCTCTCCTTCTTCCTCCTCTTCCTCCTCCTTTCTCTCTCTCTTCTCTCTTCCTCTCTCCTCCTCTCTTTCTCTCTGTGTCTCTCTCCCTCTGTCTCTTTTCCTCTCTATTTTTTCTCTCTCTGTCTCTCCCCCTTCCTCTCTTCTTTTTTCTCTGTCTCAGTGTTCTCTCTCCCTTTCTGTCTCTGTATGTTTCTTCCTCCTTGCTGCCTCTCTGCCCTTCTGTGTCTCCCTCTTTCTCACTGTCTCTTTATGTGCATCTTTCCTCTCCTCTATCCTTTGTTCTCTCTCCCTTTCTTTGTTCCTGTGCTCCACACCTCTTACCCCACATATCTCTGTCTCTGTGTGTCTCTTTGTCCCTGTCTCTCTCTCCTCCTCTTCATCATCATCCAAGAGAAACACCAAGATCTGCTTTGAATAGCAAAGCATTCCTTGTATTCACATTATTCTTCTATCTCACTTTGCCAGTGGTGAATTATAGATTACAAAACCTTGGCAAGAGCTAACCAAATACCTCAATTGCAGAATCTTGGAGTTGGGATAGGCATTATGGGTCATCTAGTCCAAAACATATATGACCAAGAATCTCCTCTCTATATATGCTTTAGTTTCTCAATCTATAAAATGGGAATATCTTAAAAGGGTTGTTGCTATGAGGATCAAACAACATAATAATTATAAAGTACTTAGCACACGGCCTGGCATACAATAGCACTTAATAAATGCTTATTCCCTTTCCTTCTCTATATCCAACAAGTGGCCCTCAAGTCTCTGCTTAATAACAAAGCAAATTTGGGGATTTTTCCTGGCTTGAACTTTCTAAAGGGTTTCTTTAATTCTCTATTTCACAATGTCTTCTGACATATAAAGATGTGACGAATGTCAAAGAAATGATGGAAAACATATGGAATTTTTTGAGCTTAACCACTCAACCTTCTAAAAGAATTCTGGGTAAATTTGCTTGCTTGTTGTATATTTTGTTTTATTCAAAGGCCTTGGGAATATCCAGATTTTCAGGCTTAATTTGGATGGTGAAAGACAGCCTGATTTAATAGATAGAGAGCCACCCTTGGAGCCAGGAAGACCTGGGTTCAAATCCTGCCTCTGACATAAACTGGTTAAGTGACCCCAGACAACTCACAGCTTCTGGGTGCTTCAGTCATCTCTATAAGACTTCATTGGTGGAGGTATTGCCACAACTGGCGTTTCTAATACAAATGAACTCTCATCCCTAAACCCCTGCTCCCCTTCACCAATACAGTAGCTACAATCAATTGTATTTGTTGATTTGGCATCATTCTCCCCTACATTTCAGGCAATTGGTAGAGCCAGAGGGTTCTAGATAGGGTCTTGGAGACAGAACAATCCACTTGGGGTTAGAAAGATCTGGATTTAAATCCTGCCTCAGTAGATTCCTAGCTATGTGACCCTGGGCAAATAACTCACAGAGATGTAGTTTTCCTATTTGGGCACAATAAAAGCACCTACCTCTCAGGGACATCAGTGAGAATCAAGTGAGATCACAGGTATAAAGGTTCTGCCAACCATAAAGCTTTATGGAAATGCCAACTAACATAAGTCTGGTTCTAGGAACTTTTGTCCTCCTGTGCCTGACCTTCAGAGCAGGCTGTGGGCTCATGTGAAACACCAGTCATTCATCTGGTTTCATGGTTTTTCCTACCCTTCATTTTCTGTTTGTTTTTATTTTAATTATAATTAGGATTCAAGGTCAGGAAGATGTGGAAACTAACATCTCTAGCATTTACATTCTTCAACAGTCTGGGATTTTTTTTAATATTAACGGGCCTAGGGATGGTGACCCAGGAAGGGCTAAGCAGATCACTGGGGACCATCCAGGCATTTGGGGACCAGTGGAAAGAATCTGTTATTCCCTTCACTGGTGGGAGAAGGTTCATTTATCTGTTGTTATCATCTAATGGAACTGTAGCAGGTTGAAGACAAGTCTGCTCCTGCCTATTGCTAAAATCAATAAATCAGCAAGCATTTATTAAATGCCAAACCCTGTGTTCAGTGCTGGGAAAACAAAGAGAAAAGTTAAAGTCCCTATCCTAAAGAGTTTACAGGATTTTCCTGGTAAATACTGAGCTTCCAAGTACAACTGTCTGACTTCCTAGTTGTTTGGAGGTGGGGGAGGTGCAAAGACCTTTACCAATAAATGATTTCCCAAAAGGTGTTCAAGGTGGAATCTATTGGGAGAGAATGAAATATCTCTCTTACTTTAGATTTCAAGACATGTTTGAGAGGTAACAGGACACTAGAGGCAGGCTGGTGGAGTTAATAGAAAGTTGGCCTTGGAGTCAGGAACTAGGTAAAAGTCCAACCTCTGACACTTAGAAGATCCGGGCCAGCAGCTTAACTGTCAGTGCCCTGGGCAATCTCTAAAACTATAAAATACTTTCACGATAAGGAATGGGGAAAATTCCATTATCAGCTTGATGGTGTTATAAAAAATAACAATAAAGCATTGTAAAATATTTTGATGGTATTCAGTCTAAAAGAAATTTGCAAAAATTGCCCAAAAGATTGAAAAAGAAAATGGCAAAAATTGCAAAAAAAAAAGTGGAAGCAACAGAAATGTCCAACAATAGGGGAAATGTCATACGTTAACGTACAAGAACTCGAATGCTAGAGGCAGTGTCCCATATGGGTAGAGAGTCAGGAAGACATTGATTTGAATCCTACCTCAGACACTAGATGTGTGACCCTGTGTACTCTGAGCCTAAGTTTCCAAATGGGGGAGTTTGTACTCTATGATTTTAAAATGTCCCTTCTAGGCTCTAAATCTCTCATCTTACCATCCTATGAAGTAATTAAAATTAAGAATAAAAATAAAACTAGGAAGACCTTTACAAAATAATGAAGGAAAAAAGACAGAATCAGAAGAATGGAATATACCCTAATTCTCATCATATGAGGAAAAGAGATTGTGATGAAAAGACAAAATCCTTATGAGGACTCAATGGGGGGAATAAAAGATTTTATGGCATTTTATGCATTGACACTAATTATTTTAAATGTAAATTGTTATTAAATATACTTGCTTGGATTGATGCTAATGGTTGTTTCTAGTAAAAGTAATTCATTAAAAATAAAATGAAACACTTTAAAAAATTACATAAGTTTCGGTAAGTGGCAAATATGAAGGGGGTTTGTTTCCATAGACTTCTGTAGATTTCTGCTGGACCTACCTAAAACTCATTTGCCAAACCTCCTGCTGCTAGGAATTGTCTGGAATCATGAACCTTCTGTTAACAAAGCCAGTGGGGTTAACTCAATTCAGGGGATTGGATGACTGGGTAGAGAGCCAATAGGCTTTGGGAGACTTCTGAGTCCCTGACCTCCCAAGGCCTCCAAGGTGGAGAGAGAGGTTAAGGCCCTTAGGAGATTAACCCCAGAGCAATCCTGCACTCATTCCAATGTTCCACCTGGATCTTGGAGGAGGCCCAAGCCCTGCCTCTCAATCTTATCACCTGTGACTCTACCATAAAGAGTTTGTCATTGTAATTTTGTACATCTGTGGGGCATGGGCAGTGTTCTTTGGAAAGCCACTCATGCAGAATGATGGAAGACCAGTCTGACTGGCTAACATATAATGCCTAAAGAGCAGAAGACCTTTTAATGAGAATGAGTAAATAGGAAGACATCTGGCCAGTAGTCTGGCCAACTCTCTGCAGAGGAGTTACTGAATTTACAAGTGGGAAGAGAGTTTCCATACCAGGAGTTCCATACTTCATAATTAATTATTAGCATAATTAATATAAATAATGAGTTTCAAGACCACTCCTACTTCCCCCAAATGATGATAATGATGAGGATGATGGTGAGGAGGAGGAAAAGGAAGAAGAGGAGGAAGAGGAGGGGGAGGAGGAGAAAGAGGGGAAAGAGGAGGAGAAAAAAGGAAGAAGAGGAAGAGAAGGAGGAAGAGGAGGAGGAGGAGGAGGAGGAGGAGGATTTATTAAGTACCAAGTATACCCTGGTACAGTGTGCTAAGCACTTCACAAATGTTATCTTATTGGATCCTCACAACAATTCTCAGAGGTAGATGTTACGTTCTCCATTATACAGTTGGAGAAACTAAGGCAAGCGGAAGCTAAGTGATTTGTCTGAGACTGGATTTGAACTTGGTTCTACCTGACTCGGGGCTCACTGTGACACAATGGAGACACATGAATGACAAACAGGCCAAAGGCATCTGATGCACAGAATAGAACTAACGTGTGCTTAATTAAAATAATAAAAATAGCTGACATAAAATGGGGATAATAAGAATACATTCTCAGAAGAGAAGGAAGAACAGCCAAACAAGACAGCTTGGAAAGCTACAAATTGGTAAAAAGCTGCAGTTTCATGTTCTCTCCTACTCTGAATGGACAATGTGCCTATCTCCATGGGTGTTTGTTAAATTCAGAATAAAAATAAAAATTAATTTTAAAAGAATCCCTCAGCTACCTTCCAGTCTGGGTGTGATGAAAATGCTTTGTAAATTAGTATTTTGTCTGATCCTCACAGCCACGTGGAGAAGTAAGTAGTCAGAATAATTCTTATTGTCCTTGTTATACAAATGAGGAAATTAAGCCTTGGAGCATCAAGAGGGCTTGTCCAAGGTGGGAGGATCAGAGATTTAGCGTGGGAAGACTTTTGTCAAGTGAGTGAAGGAGCAGAGATTTTGGATAAAATGCTGGGCCTCAGGAAGACTGAAGTTCAAATTTGGTCTCACACTAGCTGTGTGATCCTGGGCAAGTGACTGAACCTCTGCCTTCATTTCGTCAACTGTAAAATTCACACTAACACCCACCTCTCAGGGTTGCTGTGAGGTTCAAACGAGATCATATTTATAAAGCACTTAGCGCAGTGCCTGGCACTTAGTAGGTGCTTAATAAAAGTTTGTTCCCTCCTTCTTTCCTTCCCCATATTCTCTAAGTCCAAAGTCAGAGCAACTGAGTTCAAATCTCTCCTCTGAAGCTAACTACTTGTACGACCTCGGGAAAGTCCCTTAACCCTTCTGGGCCTTAGTTTCCTCATTTGTAAAAAGAGGGGTTGGATGTGATGAAATGCCTTCCAGCTCTAGCTCTAAAATCCCATGACCAGATAACCTCTCAGGTCCCTTCTACCTCTACAACTCTATTCTGTGGCACCACAGAAAGAACGCAACGTTTTTCAAGTCCAAGGACCTGGATTTGAATCCTGCCCTTGCCATTTATTACCTGTGTGGCTTTGGGTAAGTTATTTAACCTCTGTGGAGCTCAGTTTCCATCTCCATTCAAATAAAGGGGTGGGACTAGATGACGGTGGCTTTTGAATAAGCTGCATTACCCAACAGATAATTTGGCCAGTGCTGAGTTGGCACCACCAATCTAAAAAGCTGGGGTACACCATATCCAAGAACTTTTTTGGGCTTAAGGGGGCAGGAGAGGTATGACTCCTGGACCAATCTAGCTCAGTAACTGGTAAGGTAAATTCAAGCCCACACCCTCAAAGCAAAGTCTCCCCACATCCAGATTAAAGGACTGTGGCTTGTCCCATATGCTGCCCTAAATTAGACAGCTCAGCACCTTATCCTCAATATAACCTAACTCCATTTTCAGATATGGGGCAGATATGAGAACAAGTAGGAATCTTGGACGTCACCTGCATTTTGATCTGGCTGCCAACTCCTCCCATTACACTGAGCCGCAAATGAAATAGATATAGTGGGGTGGCTGGTTAGCCATTTGGGGAAGGGTTAATTGTTTTCCTCAGTTTTTTTTACTCTGGGACCCTTCGGGCTCTTTTGAAATTCTTTAAATTTTCAAGTTCATTTTCCTCTCATTATTTTTTTAAGGCCATTGTACTTCTAGGAGCCCCTTTAACTTAGTAAGAATGCTTTTAATCCAATAGAGAAAACACAGTCGGACATACCCACACTCTGCAATCAGCAAGTCCTGTTGGCACCCCACTGGTGACTCTGTGAATTGTGTTAGCAGGTCAAGGAAGAAGGCACCGGTACCAGCTGCTCACAGTCAAAGAAGGAACTGGCTAAGTCTGTAGAAACACACCCCGCCGCTGCCCAGTTTTCTCAGGTGTCCGCCTTAAGCTCTAGGGAGTTCTGTTACCTCTGTGTTGATTTAACAACTCGTGGTAACTTGGAATGTAAATAGACAAAGAGCTTAGAAAGCAGCACCAAGGCGGCTAGTAGGAGAGTCCAATTCAACTCCTGAGGCTCCAGCTTCCAAGAACTCTGGAGACCAGGGGAAAAAAAAGACACCTAGGTTTGGCCAGAAGGGGGCATTGTGGGACAACATGAGGCATTCCCTTGTGGTTTTTGTCTTCTTTGGTTATCCTAGGTGGATTCTGGTTAAAGGTATGGATGGATTTTCAAAGATGCCAGAGCTCTGATCAATGCAGTAACCAACCATGATTCCTAAGGATCACGATGAAACATGAGACCCATCTGGTTATGCCTGGGGCTTCCTGGCTTACTGAATTGCAAGATGGACTTGGAGTTATGAGTTCCTCAGTCATTTTTAGTCAACACTGATTCTTTGTGCCTCCATTTGGGGTTTTCTTGGCAAAGATAATGGAATGGTTTGTCATTTCCTTCTCCAGCTCATTTTTTTTCAGATGAGGAAACTGAGGCAAACAGGGTGAAGTAACGTGCCCAAAGTCACATAGCTAGTTAGGGTCTGAAGCCAGATTTGAACTCAGGAAGTTGAGTCTTCCTCACTCCAGGCTTAGCACTCTATCCACTCTACCACTATACTAGCTGCCACAGTTATAAAGACATGGGTTCAAATGTTGCCTTTGCACCTAACTAGTTCTATGACCTTGGGAAAGTTATTCAAATTTCTTAGCTCCAGTTCCCTCACCTGGAAAATTGATACCAACTTTAGAAAGTTATTGTGAGGACTCAATGCTACAATATATGTAAAGCCCTTTGGAAACCTTAAAGGGCTGTATGTTAGTGATAATGATGATGGTGGTGGTGGTGATTGTAAGCTGATTGAGGGCAGTAACTGGGTTTTGCTTCTTTTTGTGTCACAGTGCTTGGCATACAGTAGGTTTAATAAATGATTGATTGATTAATGATGATGATGTCTTATTCTCTTCATTTTATTTTGATTGAGGAAATAACCAAGAGAGAATTGATAACTTGAGCAAGGTCATAGAGGTGGTAAATATAAAAGAATTTAAGCCCACAGCTTCTGATTACAAATTCTACATTTTTTCCACTGATTCTTGGATCTTATTGATTTTTGTGGGGAGGGTTGCAGAGGAGGTTGAAGAAAAAGAATAATAGAAAGAAATCTCTGTGTGTATTTGCTCTCTTTTACGATTTTCCTTAAGCACGGGTTTAACCATGTCACTCCCCCCTCAATAAACTTCAAAGTCCCCCTTATTGGAGTTATTTGCTATTTCCTTCTCCAGGTCATTTTACAGATGAGGAAATCTGTTCATTTTTCTAAGTGCAAAATTTGGAAACTCTGATTTGGAATTAAAGGACTCCCAAGGCCAGGGATTGTTGCTTTTGTTCTCACGGCCAGAGTGTGACACGGTTTTTTGCAATAGTAGGTGATTAAGAAATACTTGCTCATTGACTACTCTCCAGTTCTTTGCACATAGCATGTAATTAATAAATATTGATTGATTGATTACTCTCTATTGATTCCCCTACATGAAAAATAGAGACCCTTTACCTTGGCTGCCAAACAAAGAGAGTTTGAACGCTAGCAAGTCCAGGGTACCTACTTTCCTCTCCAAGCAAATCTTGCCCTCCAAGTGTAAGTGACAGCATTCAGTGGATGAAACCTTCTCTAGCTGGTATTTACTCCTGCAGAGAGCTGTTACACCTATTTTTAACAGTTTGGTAATCTTTAAACACTGCTGAGGATGGGGAAGAAAGAACAGTTTCCATGGATTTGTTGGTGAACTTATCTTTGCCTTTCATTTGTCAAAAATAGGGTTGGTGGAATTAAGCTGCTATGTACCTACATGGATCTCCAGTACTGAGTGTCTGACATATAGGCAAATAGAGCTGTCAGATTTGAGAGAGGAGGAGGGAAAATTGAAGTACAGGTATGATCGGCAGACCCTTCAATGCGAACAAAGGTACTCTTTCATCTTTGAATATATGTTAATATTTGCTTAGTGCCTACACTTGAGAAATGTCAACACAACAGAGGTCTTAAGTGGCCACCACTGATAAGATGCCTGGCTTGTAGAATGAGTAGAAGCAATAAATCAGGCAGTGCTTCGAAGGGTTGCCTTGGTCATTCCCAGGTAGAGTCTCAAGCTGAGGACTAAGGGAACCACTGTGGATACTTCTGCACTTACCAGCTTCAAACTTTTGGTGGTGGGGGGGAGATCAAACAATAATTCAGTTTCAACTTTGATCCTTTCTTGCCCCTTCAAATAACCAAAAGGATTTACTTGAATCCTGCTCCAACAGAGATTATAATGTGATCTAAGGCTTAATAGATAAGCTAATGACGTCTCCAGACTTCAGAGAAGATAAGGGATTGGCCCAACATCACACAGCTAATAAGTAAGATTCAAACCCTTGTCTCTTGACTCCAAATTCCATGTGCTGCTTTATCAACTATATCATACTACCTCTTAACTCTCCATTATAGAAAGAAGTTAGTTTAAAGCTTTTGTTGTTGAGTTGTTTCAGTCGTGTCCAACTCTTCATGACTCCATTTGGGGGTTTTCTTGGCAAAGATACTGGAGTAGTTTGCCATTTCCTTCTCCAGTTCATTTGACAGATGAGGAAACTGAGGCAAACAACATGAATTGACTTGCACAGAGTCATGCAGCTAGTAAGTGTCGGAGGCCAGATTTGAATGCAGGAAGATGAGTCTCATTGATTCCAAACCCAGTGTTCTATCCATTGTACCACCTAGCTGTCTGTATTAAAGTGACTAGGAGTGATTGCTCTAACCCTCTTTCAGGGAACAGCTCTTAACTAGAACAAGAACTCATAGAAAGACAGAAGAGCCCAGTAGGGTTTCCTTCTCCTGTCCCCAGAAGCAACGGAAACCCTGGGTGGTCTTTCACATGGGTACTGACTCCAATCTACTCATCTCTCCCTAGATTCATCCTTCTTCCTCACCCCAGTACTCAGCATAACCTCTCCCTCTAAGACTGAAAATGCTTACATATTATGAGAGACAACCTGGTAGAGAGAGCAGAGGTAGAGCTGGTCTGGATTCAAGCCTTGCCTTTGATTCATACTGCTTTCAAGACCTTGGACAAGTCACTTAACCTCTAAAATCTGCACATTTGTTCAGGTCCATGCTTCCAAATGCCCGCAATATCTGCCATATTCTCCTTACATGTAATCGCATCTCCAGTCCTTCCTCCATATTGCTGCCAGGGTAACCTTTCATGCATGAGCACCTGGTGATGTCACTCTTCTAAACAATATTTACATCACCTCCCCATTGTCCTCTGAGTGAAATACAGGCTCCTTAGCTCAGCATCCTCAGCTTTCCATGACCTGCTGCACCTCTCCCTTTTTAGCTTTCTCTCTAGGCTTTGAACCCTTTGGAAGCAACACTACTTTCCATACAAGACACGCTCCTGCTGCACTAGAATGTTCTACTCTTTCATTGGCAGCTAGCGTCATAGTAGAGTGTTGGACATGGAGTCAGGAAGACCTGAATTCAAATCTTGCCTCAGATACTTATTAGCTGTGTTACTGGAGGCAAGTCAGTTAGCTTCTATGGGCCTGAGGAGGAGATTGGACAAGTGGGTATTCTCTAGATCCCATGATCCTAGGAAAATGGCTTCTTTAACTTAAACAGAGTATCCTAAAGAGATAGAAGTCCAAAGTACAGTTCATGAGATGTTAAGTACATGGGAAAGAATTGCAGAATCCATAAAGAATGAAGGAAAACATAGTAGTACTAAAGTAATGACACTGATAACAGTAATTACTAAAATTCATAGAACATTTAATGTTTGCAAAGTACTTTATATACATTATCTCACTTGAATCACATAATAATCTTGAATGGAAGGACTATGGGTATTTTTATCCCCATTTTACAGATGGGGAAACTGAGGGCCAGAGAAGTTAAGTGACTTGCCCAAAGCCAACAGCTAGAAAGTCTCAGAAAAAAAGATTTACACTTGGACACCCCTCCCACACACACACACTGCAAGTCCAATACTGTATTATTTCACATTGCCATTCTCTATCAAATATTATCATGTATGTATGTTCTTAAGTTGTTAATCATAAGACCCAGTGACAAGACCAAGAGATGGTCTGCTGACATTCAGAATATTCAAATCTAGAGACAAAGGCCAGTATGGAACTGGACTACAGAGGATGGGATGCCCAGTCCCAGGCACACTGGTGGGTTGCCTTGGGGATTGACAAAAGTCCCTGCTCTCCCCATGAAATCAGGGCACTGATCAGAATAGGGAAAAAGCTGACATTGACTGCCACCTGTTGGGAAAGAGACAAAATGGCTCTTTGGAAATTAGTCATATTTCAAGATTCCCCACAAAGATTATTCCTTGGGGTCACCATTAGTTTGTAATAATTGTCAAAGCACTATCAGCCTTGCCCTCCCTGAAAGGAAGAGTGGTTGTTTCAAGAAAATGTACCACATTCAGTACAAAACTGTCCTCCACAATTTAGAGATTCGAGAATAAAGGCAAGGGCTCAGGGGGCAGCTGGTTACTCAGATATGTGGGCTGAGAACATCGGACCCCCTGGGCACACCACTAAATAAGGAAGCTATTCCAAATTTCAGGTCCGAAGCCTGAGGCTCACCTGCCAACATTAGGTCTAGCTTCTTGGTCTTGGGTTGGTTCTAGAAAATTACCAACTAATTAAGTAGCCGAGTATTAAAGAATTCTCTTCTATGCAATGCGTAGCAAGCTAAATTTTAAAATAACTACGTAATGAGATACAAAGGTAGAAAACAAGGGAATAAGCAATGAAATTATGACCTAAGCATTGAACATTGATTCAGGAACACCTGAGTTCAAAATTCACCGTAGACACTTTTAGCCTCTATTTCTTCAACTGCAAAATGGGAATTCTAATTGCCCCTAATTCACATCAAGTGAGATAATACATATAAAGTGTTTTTAAATCTTAAAGCTATATAGATGTTAGCTTTTATCATTACTATTACTATTATTATTCCTAGGCATTTTGGCTCTGGAAGGACTGTATCATTCTAATTCCCTATGGCTCTCTCCATGGATTAAATTGCCCCTTTCTAGACACCACTTTTTTGTGTATGTCGTCTTCCTTTTTAGAATATAAGCTTACTGGGGACAGGGACTGTCTTTACTTTTGTATTTTAACCACAGGATTTGCATAGCATGCAGTAAGTTTATTATTATTATCTAAAAATTATTCCTTTCCAAAATTAACAGGCAGTAATATGCCCTTTAAAATTGTGTCACAGATAAAATTCTGTTGAGGTGTTGGGGTGGAGATGAAATAAACTTATCTTTGCATATGCCTCAATATGAGAACGATGGTGATGACTTACTTGAGATCTCCTTGGGTGTTACTAGGAACATTGGGCCAGTGTCCCAAAGTTAAGAAGCATGGGAAACAAGATTTTAATCCAACTCTTCCTCTTCTGAAGTCCAACAACTAATGTGCTAGTTACCACGCTTTGAATCCTTTCATAAATCAGCATAAACCAGACTTCCCTTCCCAAGTTTATGAAACACTAACCCTGGATCAAATGGAGGGGGGCAGGACAGGTTGAAACCTTAGAGGTAATTGGATCTCCTCATTTTACAGATGGGAAAATTGAGAGTAGGGAAATAAATGACTTAACCAAGGTCATCCAAGCCATAGACAAGATCTGACATCTAAAAGTGGCCTTTATGGACTCTTCCAACTCTAGTTTCTGAGACCTAAAAAGATTCGGTACTGACTATGAGCTAGGCACTAGGAATACAAATAAAGTCAAAGGAGATAGTCCCTGCTCTCAAAGAACTTACATTACTTACATTCTAATGGTGGAAGACAACACAAAAGTCAATTGCAGTAAAGGGAGGGTTTAGGGCTGGGGGTTTATCTATGCTGGGAGTCATGACGTGACTAAAGGAAGTGGTGATGATATGGAGACCTGTGAAATAAGACAAAAGATTCATCTATCAGATGGAAGAGGGGGCATCCAGTAGTGGTGCCATGATCCGATGATTAAATGTTCACACTCTACTCCTGAACAATTAAAGAAAGCTGGCTCAGGGAAACTGAATTGTTTGTATGAGACCACTCCTTGGGGTTACCCAATTGTCAAAGCAAATGCTTTTCAGTTTAGTTGGTTTCAAATGACACAGTGGGTTGGTTCAATCATTACTTAAACCCAAATCAGGCATCATTGTTGTTAGTCATTTCAGTTATGTCTGACTTTCTAAGACCGCATTTGGGGTTTTCTAGGCAAAGAGACTGAAGGGTTTGACATTTCCTTCTCTAGCCCATTTTACAGATGAGGAAAGTGAGGCAAACAGGGTTAAGTGACTTGCCCAGAGTCACACAGCAAGTAAGTGTCTGAGGCCAGATTTAAACTCTGGTCTTCCTGACTCCAGGCCCAGCGATCTATCCATTGTGCCACCCAGCTTCCCCTATTATGAATTTTAAGTTTGCATTTTGGACTCTTTTTCTAGGGGTCCACTTACTGCAATACTGCCTCATAATAAATGATTGTTATTATTATAAATAACAGAAAGGATATGGGAGAAAAATTCCATAACACAACAATAACCATTGTTATATAAAAGCTATCTTGACAATGAAGGCAACACCAATGGCAATGCCAACCCCCGTGCCGATGCCAACGATGATGATGGTGATGATGAACTGGCACATCTAGTGCTTTGAGGCTTGTAAAGCTCTTTAAATGTGCTGTTCCTTTTACTCGTGTTAACAGTCTTGTGAGGTTAGTGCTACAGGTATTGTTATCACCAACTGGGCATATTATTAGTGAAATGTTGGTCCTTGGCTATTGACTAGAATCCCATCTTCCTCTGATCAATGACAGAGCAAACTGAGATAAAAGCCACATGATATTTTTAGACCCTTCTTTAATTAATTTATTTCAAGGACTTGGAGCTGTTAAGAGGAGGAGAGAGGGGATCAAACACAGCAGCCCAATAAATAACACATACATCAGACAGATCCTTGCCTTGAAAAACCTACTGATGAAACATCAAGATGTTTAGACATTAAGTAGAATGCTGTGTGTTCAAGCTTATAAATTGAAACACAACAAATGTACCAATTATTCCCCAAGGTACAGGGCTAAAATTTCAGGAGACAAAGACAAAACAAAAAAGCAGTCCCTGTCTGTAAGGAGCTTCCATAATACAGAGGGATACAAATAGATATAAACACGATTGTTAGAAGAGGAAGGAAGACTACATAACCATCTGTCCACAGAGTGACTAAAAGAAAAACAATACGTCATCTTGTCTTTGAAGGTAGAGCTCTTCTTACAGGGAATTTCAAATTATCTATTTCCAGGATTAGGTTTAAAAAAACAAATAAACATAGTTTTGGTCTGCAGGAAAGCAAAGTAAATAGCGAATTCAATCCATTAAGTCAAAATAGGTCAGCAAAAATATATAAAACAAACAACATATTGACTGAATCGGTCACTTTTCAGCAGGTTTCCCCCACGTGCACTTGTTTTAGTCAGAGTTGTGTAACACATCCAAAGATGAACATTGATAGTAACTTGCACTGAGCTGAAATGTAGAAGGCTTACGGTCTTGAAAATGAGTAAGGTTTATGACAAAAGGGACAGAAATCCTAGGTTTATGTGTTAATCTTGCAATTAAATCTTAAATCCATAGGATGTCTTTTCTGGTCTGGTATAGTTTTCAAGCTTCCTTTTGAAGGTAATAGTAGCTGTATCTAGGCTGTGTCAATGGTCACCAATGAAAAATATAGATCAAGTGCTCCAAAAGTCTTAATGCAGTTGTAGACTTCAATAACTTAAAACTTCAGTAAGACCTTTGGAACATCGTGTGTGTGTGTGTGTGTGTGTGTGTGTGTCTGTGTGTCTGTGTGGGTATGTCTGTGTGGGTGTCTGTGTGGGTGTGGACATACACACGTATAGTAATACACATCTTTCAAAATTGTGTTTTCATTGTATATAATCTTTAGAAATGTATTTCATAAATAACATTACATATGGGTACTTGTTTATATGCTTTAATTATATTTATATAGTTTCACAAAGCTGATTTATAGTCTTCCTTTTCTTTCTTTTTTTTGTTCAGACCTATGATTTCATTGATGTGGAGAACTGCCAGTGTGGAAACTCCCTCTGTTCATTTTGATTGACGAATATCTATAACAGCATCTTGGAAAAGATGCTCTGGGCACAGATAGGATAAATGGTTTGCCTATAGTCCAGAGGTTAGTATGAATCAGAGGCATTTATTACTCTTTCCAAATAATAAATGCTTTCAAATATTCTTTATAGCTGTCTGAGTTGGTGTCTTATTCCTTCAATTAGACATTTAAGTCCATGAGAGTAGAGAGTGTATTCCTGTCCAAATTTTGTCAATTCAAAATTCACATTTACTAAAATAACTGAAAATGACTCTCAAAAAGGCAACCGAATCCTAATGACACACAGCAAACAATTTTGCTCCCTAAGAACAGCTTCTTGTTACGTTTTTGTTCAGTTGTTTCAGTCATGTCCAACTCTTTGTGACCCCATTTGGGGTTTTCTTGGCAAGACACTGGAGGGGTTTACCATTTCCTTCTCCAGTTCATTTGACAGATAAGGAAACTGAGGCAAATAGGGTGAAGTGATTTGCCCAGGGTCACACAGACAGTAAGTGTCTGAGGCCAGATTTGAACTCAGGAAGATGAATCTGCCTGCCTCCAGGCCTGACACTCTATCCACTGCACACCTAGTTTCCCAAGAACAGCTAGCGAAGCTTATTTCTCTCCTTGGTTGCAATCTAGAATACTATGGGGTTGAAATGTTGCATTAGGTCAATTCTGCTTAGCTGTTTTTCTTTGTTATAAGGGAGATTTGGGGGTATAGTGGGGCAAAATCATATGAGGATTTGGTTACGCTACAAGAAGCAAAGGACATTAATAAAATCTTTTTAAAATATATCTAAACTTCCTCTTTCCCCATAATTAAAATGATGTTCTGCACACAGTGGACCCATAAACTTTTTCTGTTATTATAAGGGATGTTCCAAAAGTCTCAGTTCAGTCTTAAGCTTTAATAGTGTAACAATTTAAACTTTAATGGCTGAAAACTACACTAAGATTTTTAGGACATCCTATATTGCAAATGTAACATAAAGAGTTTTTTAAAGAGCAAACATGAAATGACTTGCATATGTTTCTGTTCCTATTTTAAATGACTTCATTTTTAAATCAACAGAAAAGATACTAAATGAAAAATTTGGAGAGACAAGTTATAAGCAACGTAAACATCTTTTCAATCAAATTCCAAGGCATCTAAAGCTCTGTCCCATATCAATCAAACAACATTTACCATATGCCAGCACTGTGCTAACCATTGGGAATACAAAAGGAGGCAAAGTAGAGGCCCTGCCTTCAGGGACTCATAGTGAGGCCACTCCAAAGGATCAGAAGAAACTTCAGCTCTATTGAGCGCACCCTACGGCATTTGTCGGGTGTCCGCTTTGTGTGTGGTGGAGGGGGGAGGGGTTCCCGTGGATGTCACACCAAAGCCCTGTGCACCGGCAACTCTCCCTGGTGTCCATCTTTCCGCTCTTGAGAACCCGAGAGAAGACAGACAGCCTGGGAACTCCAGGAAAGAAACATAGATCATTGGAGCTGCCCTTCTCCCCCAGTAGACGGTTTTTCTCCCGTTGTATATTTCAACGAGACTTCCAGATGCTACCGAGCCAAAGTCAATAGCTGACGCTAACCTTTCTTCCATCAACTACATATAATTCCTTTCTAATTTGAGTCAGGGACCTAAAAGCTGTCTCTGTAATTCTAGCTTTATCAGAGGACCGAGGGAAGGGAAGATGAAACTACCAGGGTAGCCACAGTTTTGCAGGACTTGAAGAGCGGGTATGGGGGATGGGGCGCTTTCCACGTGCTCCATCCTTTGTATACACTTCGACGATGTGTGATTCTGTTTATAGAAAACTCCTATATATCTGGAATCCAAACTACCCCAAAGCTCCAATAACGAAAATACCATTTCTGGTCTATTCTGCCCTCCACTCTTAGGAGAGAGGGAAATGACAGGTGAATCAGCTAGTGTAAAGGGTAGAGTGCTAGACTTAGTGTCAGGAAGACTAGCTTTGAATCCCGCTCCAGACACTTAGCTGTGTGACCCCAGGCGACATCCCTAACCTCTCTGTGCCTCCATGTTAAATGAGTAAGTTGGACAGCGTCTAAGGTTTCTTTCAGCTGGATTTGAGCTCAGGTCTTACTGGCTGGACCCAGAGCTCTGTGCATTGTGGCGCCACCTAGCTGCGTCCAAGTCACATCTCCATGTGCGCCATTCCTATTCTGGACCCCAACTCCCAAAAGCCCTTCCAGTCATTCCAACTGGATTCATTGTCCGTTTGCAATTCTATCTATTGATACCTTGTGCTCGGAAAGATGCTCCTGAGAGGATGGAAGATCCTGAAGTACTTTCTGAATAATTAAAGAGGACAGATTGTATTCAGCTCTCAATTTGGTTTTAACGGAGTTTGACAAAATATGTCTCTCTTTCAGAGGTTTTGCTCAAAGAAGATAAGGAAGAGTGATTTTAATAAGTAGAATGTGGATAATACTGGCACTTCTGACCTTTCAGGGTTGTGGCAAGAAAAGTGCTATCAAAATGGGGGCTGTTCTTAGTATTATAAAGGGCTAGATCTGAGGTACAGCAAATATTTCCAATTCTTTGACCTTAGAACATGAGATCTTATCCTGAGATTATAGGATTTGGAATTGAAAGGAACGTTGGAGACAATAGGAACATAGAATACATAGTGTTAGGTATGGAAAGGACCTTGGAAGCCATGGACTCTAAGTTAATTCATTTCACAGATGATGAAACTGAGATCAAAGGAGAAAGAGATTTGTCCAGGATTATAAAGGTAGTGAAAACCAAAACTTGAACCCAAGTCTTCTCATGACAAATCTTTGGGTTTAATATTAAACTGGCTGATGATGATGATAATGATGTATAGAGTGCTAGGTCTAGAGTCAGGAAGACTCATCTTCCTGAGTTCAAATCTGGTCTTGGACACTTACTAGTTGTGTGATCCCAGGCAAGTCATTTCACCCTGTTTGCCTCAGTTTACTGGTCTGTCAAATGAGTTGGAGAGGGAAATGGCAAACCATTGAGTATCTCTGCCAAGAAAACCCCAAATGGAGTCAATGAAAAGTTGGACAAATAGTGTACAGAACACTAGATTTGGAATCAGGAAGGCCTGGGTTCAAACGCTATTACAGATGCTAGCTATATGACCCTGGACAAGTCACTGGACCTTGCTATGTCTGGATTTCCTCATTTTTAAAATGAGAGGGCTGGACTCAGTGACTTTGAAAGCGCTTCTAGTTCTAAAACTGAGTCTATGACCCTTTATGAAACCCATTGGCATTTAAATGATACTTGAAGTTTGTAAATCACATTCTCTCCTTCAATCTTCATAATAACCCTGTGAGGTACATACTATAGATTTTATTAATCCCATTTTACAGATTAAAAAACCAGTCTCAAGGTGGTTAAATAACTCCAATCCAATCTGATAAACATTTATTAAACATCTACTATGTGTCAGGTGCTGTGCTAAGCCCAGGATTGGACCTCTAGTGTTTCTGGTAAGGGGATCCCCAATCTTCTTGAGCACACAATCCCCTTACAAGAAACCAGGAAACATTTAGTAAATATCTACTACATACAAAGCACTATCTAGGCACTATGCAACAAGGATGTGGATGAAAAAAAACTTTATTCTTCAACACTAACAATTCTAAAGGGATTTTCTATAGGTACTATCTCTTTGAAGGCAGTGGCAGTCCTATGCACCTTTCTCCCACAGAGCCTGACTTCAGGAACTTACACAATGTAGAAAATCAAGTAATATTTGTGGAAGGAAGGAAGGAAGGAAGGAAGGAAGGAAGGAAGGAAGGAAGGAAGGAAGGAAGGAAGGAAAGAAGGAAGAAAGGAAGGAAGGGTCACTAGCTATTGAAGGGTGTGTGTGTGAATAACATCCATGCCAACTCCACTAATATTTTAATTTCCAGTAGACTTGGGAGCTCCTTGGGAGCACAGACTGTGCTTTTGGTTTGGGTTTTTGGGGGTAGGGGTTGGCCTTTTTTGTATCCTCAGTGCTTTGGATTCAGCATATAGTACACATTGATTGTTGACTTAACTTGGCTTGGAAAGAGCCCAGGATATGGAATTAGAAGACTTGAGGTTGAATCCCAGCTCTGATACTGGTATCTGTGTCAGTGTGTGTGTGTGTGTGTGTGTGTGTGTGTGTGTGTGTGTGTGTGTGTAGGAGGGAGGTATTTGACCTTTGTGGTCCTCAGTTTCCTTAGTTGTAAAATGAGAGCTTTGACTAGACGGTCTCTGATATCCCTTCCAGCTCTAAATCTATGAACTTGTGATATGACGCTTATATAATGTTCTAACATTTAGAAAGCACTTTCCTCACAAAGATGTAGGAGGACAAGATTTATAATATCCATTTTATAGATAATAACATTCTTTTCCTTTTTACATATTGTTTGGAAATTTTGGATGAGACATGATTTTATTAGAACAGGGAAATTCTGATGAGGAAACTCCCTGTACTAGTTCTGCAGCTCACAGTCTTATAGAATTACCCAGGGCAATATGAGACTACATGATTTGCCCCCAAATAACACAATTAATCTGCATCAATGAAAAGACTTGAACACAGTACTTCCTGAATCCAAGGCCAGTTCTTTAGTCACAAAGTCCATACATATAGTTGTATTTGAGCTTCACAACAACCCTGGAAGATATATACAACAGGTGAACCTGTGCCCATGGTCACACCACTAGTCAGAGGCAGCATTCAAACTCAGGGCTTCCTGTCACCAAATCCAACACTTTATTTACATCCACTCTGCTATGTTGCTGATGCTGATAAAAAAGTACAGAAAGATCCAAGAACTTATCTAGGGCCATCCAACTATCCATCCATCCATTCATCTAGCCAGCCAGCCAGCCAGCCAACCAGCCAGTCATCTATCCATCCACAGCAATTCTCAAAGCCACAATGTGAACCCACATCTTCTGACTTCACCTCCAATGTTTTCAACTCTATCACACAGCTTCTCAGTCCTCAGTAACCATGACTGGCCCCTCTTTGAAGGTTTATCATCTTATCATAAATTTATTGACCCTTTTTATCTCCTAAAATTCTCCTCAAAGGAGATAAGTAAGCATTTTACTTATTTTCTATGGTCAAGGGAGAAGCAAGACTGCTTTACTGTGTATTATTTCCAATTTGTACTACATAGACCTTGCTTGCATAGTCACTCGTGTGTTGTTTCCCCTTTAGATTGAGAGCAGGGACTTTCCCTCGCCTTTTTTTGTATCCCCAGTACTTAGCACAGTGCCTGGCACGTTGTAGACATATTTAATAAATGTTTATTGATTTACTGAATAATGGATCAAAGAATCAGAACCAGAAAGTAAATTCAAGTCTTGCCTCTGACACATACTCTTTGCGTGACCCTAGACAAGTCACTTAACCTCTCAATCATGTACGCACATTTCTCTAAAACTGTTATAGATGACTAGCTGATTTGCATTAGTGGAGGACATTTCCATACTTGGAATTCCCTATGCCAACAAAGTCCTAGGTCTGGGGTCTGCACCACCTGCTCTTCTCCCCTAGTACAGCACATGTGAAAAAAAAATTGCATCTGATAATTTGATGGTATCATCTTTTATATTTCAGGCAACTATACAGCAGTTTAGGGCAAAAGGGAGCTATGAGCTGGAGAAGGAAACAGCAAACCGCTCCAGCATCTTTGCTAAGAAAACCCCAAATCAGGTCATGAAGAGACAGACATGACTGAAAAATATGACTGGACAACAATAGGAGACAGAGCCCACTGGGGCTCAGAGAGACCTGGGTTTGAATCCAGCCTCAGAGGCTTCCTAGCTATATGACCCTGGGCAAATCTTTTCAACTCTGAGCCTTGGTTTCTTCATCTGGAAAATGGGCATAATAAAGGCATCTACCTCTTAAAATCCTTAGTGAGAGTCAAGTGAGATCACAGGTGCAAGGTGTTCTTCAACCTTACAGCTCTATGCAAATGCCTACTAACATGAGTGTGGTTTTAGGAACTTTTGCCCCCTGTGACTGACCTTCACATGCAGAGTGGGACTTGGTCTCATTATTTGAAACGTTAATCATTCATCAAGTTTCACAGATTTTTCCAACTTTTTAAAAATTATAACTAGGATTCAAATTTGGGAATATCTTGAAGTCAAACTCTCCTGTGTTTGTATTTGTCAACAGGAAGGCCTTTTTATATTAATGGGCCTAGAAAAGGTAACTGAGGTAGGGCTAAGCAGATCACTGGGGGGGGCTTATTTGCAGTAGCTGGAATGTACTATCTCTGTCACTGGTGGGGGAAGGTTCATTAATCTGTCAATAACATCTCACGAAATTCTAAGAGGCTGGGAAGATGCCAGTGACCTCCTGGTCATTGCTAATAGGAGGTTCTCCTAGTAAATATCACCCTGATTGTATAGGTATATGTCTTCCTGGTTCCTTGGGGGAAGGAGGAGGAGTTTTACCAATAAATTATTTCCCAAAAGTTCAGAAGGGCTGAACCTATTGCAAGAAAGGATAAGAAATCTCTACAGATCTCAGATCCCAGACCTTTTCTGAGAAGTATCAGTACACAAGAGGCAGGCAGCTTGGCATTGTCATTGGAAAGCTGCCTTTAGACCTAACCTCTGACATGAACTAGCTCTGTGACCTTGGGAAGGTAGTTTAACTTCTCAGTGTCTTGGGCACTCAGTTGCAGAATGGCTAAGGATCAGCCTTGGTAACAGAAGTTTCCTTGTCAGGAATTCCCACAAGGGATAAACTCAGAATTCTGACTAAAGACCTGTGATTTTTACTTTTGTGGGTATTCCTAGCATTTAGTCCAGCGCCTGGCACAGAAACCCTTCATAATAAATGTTCAGGACAGAAACTTAAGAAATGGACTTTAAATAGTTGGATGCCCAGGAGGAGATCCCATACTGCTTTTTTTTTTTGCTTGTTTGTTTACCTGTAGAGTTGACATAAAATTTCTCCTTCAGGTCTGCCTAGAGGCCATGTCTCTAAAAGGAACTTGTAAGACAGAACCTTGAAAAATTCTAGGATTTTGCAGGTTAATGAGTGTCATCCAATGAAAACTGCTATTTTTTCAAGCAGTGGTGGAAGGTTGATGTATATGTTGATAGACAGTTAATGACATTGCAAGGTGTCTGGGGAAGGGGAGGGCATGGGGAAGAACCCAGACATAAAATAGGGTCCTAAGCCCTTCATCGTTTCAGACTCTCCCTCCACCCTAACTGCCATAAGAGAGAGGTGCCCAGAAAAGGTGTTCCTGAGATGCTCTGGTCAAGGACACCAGGTGCTGGCCTTCTGGACTTCTCTTCTGGCCTTGGGAGAGAGTTCAAAGCTGAGTCTTTATCTCTTTTACGAAAAGATAGAGAATTTGCTGGAACAAAATGCCATTACTAGGGAAAGCTGGGATGGGGAGCCCAGCATCACCTTTACTCGACAGCCAAATGCTCCCTCTCCTAAAAAGACTCTCAAGAACAAGAAACCTAGCTCCCTACGGGAGCCTCCTGGAGACGATCTTCCCATGGCCCGAGCCCAGTCAAATTATTTAGGTGCAGCCTAACACTACATACCTCAGGACCGGGTTAATGATAGGAGCGAGAAACCAACAGCTCCCCAGGATCTCACTACCTTCTTTCCACCAGCCCCGCTCACCCACACATACTAGTGGGGCAGAGTCTATCCCGCGCTCCCAACGCGCCTGCCTCATTTGTTACACGGCTGGGCAGCCAGTGAACATTGTTCTTCTCCTACTTCCTCCTCATCCTCTTCCCCAGCTCTCCATCCTCATCCTCAGCTCATTCATTCTTATCTTGCACCTGCTGCCTTCTCCCTGCTCAGGGCGCGCCTCCCCAACTGCCTTTCCAACCGCCGGGAGACTTTTCTTTAATTCCCAAAGTAACTTTTAGGGACTTTCTTCCTCCACCACCACCCCCCAATTACTTTTCCCTGAGGAGAAAAAGCATCTACTTCTCCAGCATTTGGCAGCATCGGAGTAACTAGAAAAGCCCTCCTAAAGAAAATTAATCATTTCTAAAACCTTGCTTTCCAAGACACGGACCCACAGATGAACTCAAGCTTCTTTGAGACTTGCACCCACTTTTTGAGGTGCCCAAGGCCCAGGGAAGGGACTCACAGAAAAGAAATCGGAGAGCCATACAGCACCACCCTCCCCAAAGTCCACCTTCGCGCCACCTCCCCCTACTCCCCTTCTCCCCCCACCTCCCCAGACCCCCAGAGTAAAGAGAAAATCCCCCCTCACCCTTCTGTAGAAGCCATGGTCTTGGGAATCCCCCCTTCCTCTTCGGGAGAATCCAAGGGGTACTCTGTGTTTGTGTGTGTGCTTAGAAAGGATTCTTCTTCCCTCCCCCCTTTCTTTCTCTCTGTTCCCCGCCTCCCTCCTTGTGGATAAGCCCCTTAGTGTCTAAAGAGTGGCATGAGGTTCCTTGTGGGTGTAATACGCCGCCACGCTCGCGAACCTGGATTCTGGACTCTTCTGGGCGCCCCGGACCAGCCGTGCCTCTCGCTTTAGCACCGGCGACGGAAGCACCCCGGCGATGTTGGAATTCTGTCTAGGGTTTCGGCGCCTTCAAAGCTGAGAGCGCTTAGTGACCAGAGAATGAGCCGAGCGAGTTGATCTGCCACCTGGGCTTTCTCTCCCCTGGAGGGAGGGCTGCCACCGCTGCTGCTGCTCGTGGTGGTGATGCTGCTGATGGTGGTGGCGGCGGTGGTGATGCTGGTGGTGGTGGTGGCAAGGGGGTGGGGTGGCAAGCGGGTGTGTGGGTGTCTGTTGTGTGTGCTGGGGGAAGTGGGGGAGGGGGGCTGACTTCACACTGACATGGTGTTGGCTGAGGCTGGATTGGAAGGTTTTAGCCCTCGGAGCTGTGGATTTGCAGTCTATCCCTCTCTATTTTAGTCAAGGGCTGACATCACCGGCAGCGCTGCCTGTCGTTACTCCTTTAAATCCCCCCCCTGCAAGTCCAGCTACGCCCCCTCCTCTCCCCCCCTCCCCCGTTGCCCACCCCCAGCCTCTTAGAATAAAGAAAGAAATAAAGATCCACTCCAGGACTCCTTAGCCGTGACCCCCGGCCAATTCCCAGGTGAATAAATGGGTTCTCTATTGTTTCCAGCCCCAGGCCTTTCGCGACCCTCCCCCAGGTCCTTTTGGAGCTCCTGTCGAAGAGGTGGGGAAGAAAGACCTGCATGAAGAGAGCACCCACCCCCACCTCCAATCCAATAGCCCCGACGCCGTATTTGGTCCACCATTTCGTGGCTACGGTTCTTTGTAATTTTATTTTCATTAAAAAAATCATCCTCATTCTCCTGTTTGGGGACCTCAATTTTCCTTTTCAGCGTCTCATCTCCTCAGGACTTAGCCGGGGCTTTCTCCACTCCACCCCCACCTGCTCACTGACCCCTGGGACACAGGTGTTTCAGAGATAAGAAAGCCAGAGAAGGCAATGGGAAAGTCTGACGGATAAAGGAGTTGCTTCAGTGAGCCTTCTCCCCTTCAACGTCATTAGACTACCAACCCCCCTCTTCCTTGTTCCTTTCCACCGCACCACGGGGACACAGCTCACCAAAGCTTAAAAAGAGGACTGAAAGAAGGGAGGGAGGAAAAAGAATTAGCGGGAGGAAGGAAGGAAAGAAAGAAGGAAAGAGGAAAAGGATGGAACTAGGAAAGCAGCGGGAGCCTAGAGTCTTTCACAAAAGGAGTGAACCGGTTAATCCTGAGCTGGAAGGGGCGGGAGGGAGGGGAGGGAAGGGAGGAGGGGGGCAGGTTGAATGACAGCTGTCAGGGTAAGCTGCTGTGAGAAACCTCAGTGGAGATCGATGGGCCGCGATTGGTGCGCCTGGGTGGGTGGGCGCTGGGAACCAGAGAAACGAGGAGCAAGGGCAGAAGGGAGTGGGAGAGGGAGCTGGAAAACAGCCCAGACAGAAAAACCCTACAAGCTGGTGAAGCCCACTGAGCTAAGGGATGGGACTGCCTCCGCCGCCACCACTGCCACTGACAAGGCTTTCTTCCCAACCCGAATAAATTCCCTGTCTTCAATTATTCATCGGGATTAATATTCATGAACCTCTGGGGAGAGGGATCATAATTTTCAGAATAAGGGGACTCGAAAGGGGTCGGGGGTCGGGCTTTCAGCAGAGATCTGAATCTCGGCGGCAGGAGTGTGTGTGTATGTGTGTGTGTGTGTGTGTGTGTGTGTGTGTGTGTGTGCGCGTGTGTGTGTGTGTGTGTGTGTACGCGCGCGCGCTCTAGAGTAATCCGTCTGATTCTCTTTAGCCCCATCTTCAAAGCCCTGAGGGCAGAAGAGGGGAGACAGATGGGCTTACTAGAAAATACGGTTCCTTCCTTCTGAGGGCTGGCTTTTCATAATCTTTGGCAACTACAGAATGCCAGTATGAGAAAGGACCTCGGAGCTCATCTAGATTGCCCTTACAACATCCCAGACAACTGGAGACCCAGACTTGGGGATGTCTTCTTTGTCACTATTATTACAGAAGTACCACTCCAGCAACATCTCTATGATGTGGTTCAAGCATCATTTCTCCTCTTGATCTTCCATTTCTCTTGGAAACTGGACCCGGAAGGATGGGGGGGGGGGGGGAGAGGCGGAGAAGAATCTATGTTTAGCTCTTTAACTGGTCCCCAAATGCGATAGGGAGATATGTCCCATCAGCTGTAATTTTATTTGTGTAGCTGCCGTCACACTCCTGGGGGAAACAGCTTGGTGAGAGTGGTTTGGGTTTTCCACAGCACACCGCCCCCCACCCCCCACCCCACCATAGCTCCCCTTTTCCCCACCTTCCTGTGCTGAAGACAGAAGCTGAAGGTGGGTGGTCATCCTTTCTGCTAATCCTGAAGCTTTGCTGACCTCTATTGGAGATAAAAGAAATCAGTACCAGGAAGGGCAGAAGTAGGAGAGAGAGCTGGGTAAGGCCATCCACCTTCTTGGGCATTTTAGTCCTTAGTTATCGTGATAAAGAGCCCCAAACTAGGTGGATGTGTACATAATGAGACTCTGAAAAGCAGTGGGCTTCCCAACTAGAGGGAGTCACTTGCCTTGGGGGAAAATAAAAGATAACTTTCATTTATATAGCACTTAAAGCTTTCTAGATTGTTTCACACAGTGTCACATTTGAGCTGCACACCAGCCTTGTGAGGGAAATGCTTCAAATACTATTGTCTCCATTTTACAGATGAGTTAACTGAGAATGAGAGAGGCCAAATTCCTAATTTAAGGTCGGTCACACAGCCAATATCTGTCTGAGGTGGAATTTAAAGGTCTTTCTGATCCTAGCCACTAGCACCACCACCACTCCCCAACACCATTCCATTCTAGATGCTCTTCAGATCCTTTTTGAAATCTTTGCTCAATTTTTTTTTTATTTTTCTTATGTGGAGGGTTAGATACTATTTTCCCAAAGAGTCAAGAGTACATTGTGCAATGGTATTACCCCTTGAAGGCACCTTTCTCCTCTCCCATTTCCCCCTCTCTTCCCACTCCCTAAAGAGCTACTTATTATTATTAACAAAAAATCCCTTTCTGCATAAGGACATTGGCACCTGGGGAGAAGGGGCAATCTGGATAGTCTCCCTCTAGAAAGCCAAACTTGAGCAAAACTTCGAAGGAAACTAGGGTTTTTATATTAGTGAAAAGAGCTTCTACACTAGAAGGTCCTACCTGAATGAATAGGTCTGAAGGTAGCTCAGATCATGAGCTTCTTCTTGCAAAATTCAGATTTAAATTGAAGAAAGTAGGGAAAACCATAAGACTGTATAGGTATGACTTAAATGAAAAACATCCCTTATGAATATGAAGTGGAAGTGATGAATAGATTTAAGGGATTAGATCTGGTAGTTAGAGTGCCTGAAGAACTATGGACAGAGGTTTAAAATACTGTATAGGAGGCAGCAGCAGCAACAGCAACAACAACAAACAAAAGAATATATCCCACAGGAGAAAAAAAAGAGCAACAAAGCAAAATGACTGTCTGATGAGGTTTTACAAATAAATGAGGGAAGAAGGAAAACAAAAAGTAAAGGAGAAAAAGAAAGATATCTAACTGAATGTAGAATTCCAGAGAATACCAAGGAAGGATAAGGTTTTCTCAAATAAACAATGTAAAATGAGAAAGACAAGAGAGCTCTTTGAGAAAATTAGAGATATCAGGGTAATATTTATGCAAAAATGGAAATGATAAAAGGTAAAAAAATGATAGGGACTTAACAGAAGCAGAAGAGATTAAGAAGAGGTGTCAAAAATATAAGAAAGATCTTAACATCATCAATAACCACAATGGTGTGGTTACTGAGGGGTAACTAGGTGGTACAGTGCTAGGCTTAGAATCAGGAAGGTTCATCTCCCCCAGTTCAAATTTGGTCTCAGATACTTACTAGCTGTGTGACCCTGGGCAAGTCACTTAACCCTGTTTGCCTCAGTTTTCTCACTTATAAAATGAGCTGGAGAAGGAAACGGCAAACCACTCCAGTATCTTTGTCAAGAAAACCTCACATGGTTTTAACAAAGAGTCAGACATATTGAAAAATGAAACACCATCACATCATGATGGCTACTGATTTAGAGCCAGACATTCTGATAAATGAAGTCAAATGGTCCTTAGGAAGCATTGCTAACTGTAAGGCTGGTGGAGATAATGGAATTCCAGCTGAGCTATTTAAAACTCTAAAAGATGATGCTGTTAAAGTGCTGCACTCAATATGCCAGCAAATTTGGAAAATTCAACAGTGGTCACTAGATTGGAAAGGACCAGTTTACATCCCCATCCTAAAGAAGGGCAATGCTAAAGAATGTTCAAATTACCCAGAAATTGAACTACTTTAACACACCAGCAAGGTTTTGCTTAAGATACTGCAAGCTAGGCTTCAGTAATATTTGAACCAATAACTATCAGAAGTGCAGGCTCATTTTCAAAGAGGCAGAGGAACTAGAGACCAAATTGCCAACATTTGCTGGATTATAGAGGAAGCAAGGTTGTTCCAGAAAACAAAATCTCCTTCTGTTTCATTGACTACACTAAAACCTTTGACTGTGTAGATCACAACAAAATGTGACAAGTCCTTGAAGACATATAAGTACCAGATTATCTTTCTTGTCTCCTAGGGAACCTGTTTATAGGTCAAGAAACAACTGTTAGAGTGAACTGTTAGCGCTTAAACCAATTGGTTTAAGATTGAGAAAGGAGTATGATAAGGCTTATTTATTATTTATTTAATTTATATGGAGAATATATCATGCAAAATGCCCGACTAGATGAATCAAAAGCTGAAATTAAGACTGCCAGGGAAAATATCAACAATCTCAGATATCCATGTTATACAACTCTGATGGCAGAAAGTGAAGAGGAATTAAGAAGTCTCTTGATGAGGGTGAAAGAGGAATGTGTAAAAGCTGGTTTGAAGCTTAACTCAAAAAAAAACCCTTAAGAGCATGTCAACATAAAATAACTTCTTGAAAAATGCAGGGAGAAGAAATGGAAGCAGTGCCAGATTTTATATTATTGGGCTCAACGATCACTGCAAACAGTGACTGTAGCTATGAAATCAAAGGACACTTGTTCCTTGGAAGTAAAGCTACGACAAATTTGGGTGGCATACTAAAAAGCAGAGACAAAACTTGCCAACAAAGATCCTTAAAGTCCAATCCAATGGTTTTTCCAGTATCAATGAATGTCTGTGTGAGTTGGATCATAAGAAAAGCTGGGCACCCCAGAATCAATGCTTTTGAATTGCGGTGGTGGAGAAGACTTTTGAGAGTCCCTTGGACAGAAAGTAGATCAAATCAGTGAATACTTAAATAAATTACTTCAGACTATTCATTGGAAGGAAAAATACTGAAGCTGAAGCTTAAATACTTTGGCCATATAATGAGAAGCCAGGACTCATTGCAAAAGTCCCTGGTTCTTGGAAAGATTGAGGGTGAAAAGAGAAAGGGATGACAGAGGATGAGACTGATAAGATAGTGCCATGGAAGCAATGAATATGAACTTGGAAAGACTTCAGGAGATAGTGAAAGATAGAAAGGCCTGGCATGCTATGGTCCAAGCGGTCATGAAGAGTCAGACATGACTGAATGAATGAACAACAAACTTGGATGAATAGATTCAGACTTCAGGGCTCCCTCTCCCTTCAAAAAAAAGGACTCTGGGAGAAAGTTGTTAATAATTCATGTTAAACTTGAAAGTGTTTCCTGAATACATTTTTAAGAGACCTGATTGTTAAATATTTATCCCCTCCCATCCCAGAGAGATGAAGTAAATATTTTATCTCCTCCCATCCCAGAGAGATGAAGAGATTCAACCCTCATCACACAGGGAGTAGAAAGCAGATCTGGGATTCAAAACCCACATCCTCCAGTTCAAATTCAGGGTTCTTATTCCTAACCACACTCTCTCACCATTGGTGAGGTAGTGGTAGGGGTGATTTAGTGTATTGTAGATCTTTATTTTGATTATGCAGTATGCTTTATAGAGAAAGCCCTGGACTGGGAGAGAATCAAGAGCTCTTGTTTCTAATTCCTGTTTGACCACCCAAAGTAGCTAGTTCACCTTAATGAACGCTTAAAAAAAATGACTATTTCATGTTGTTGTTGGGTCACTAATGACATATCCTTACTGTGGTCTTTGTATTCTAGTAAGTACACACAGTAAACATTTAACAAGTGTTTGTGGAGTTGAATTAAACCAGAAAAAAAAGAGATTTTGAGTCAGCTAGTTGGCAGTGGATAGAGTGCTGGATTTGGAAACAGAAGACCTGCCTCAGACACTGACTCACTGAGTGACCCTTGGCAAGACGTTTGACCTCTCTCAGCATCAGTATCCTCATTTGTGAGTGCCCTCAAATGAGGGCAATAGCACCCAACCTTACAGAGTGTTTGTGAGGACCAAATGAGATAATATATGTAAAGTGCTTTGCAAACCACATAAATGTTAGCTATTTTTGCAATCTTGTACTCAGTTTTTTTCTTTCAGAAAGCCAAGCTATTGTTAAATCTGTTATACTTTTTCTTATATTTTATTTTTAAAAGATTCATTTGGGTTAAGGGGGGGGGTGGTACAGGGAAATGAAAGAATAGACTACCTTACATTTACCATGTTCAGCCACTGCCTTTCAAGTGCTCTCTAAGTCATTTCCACATTTTTGCTTTGCAAAATTCAATGCCCATATGCCTTTGATTTGTGCTAGAAAAGTTACAGCACCAAAAGTCTGGGGAATTTATCTTATTTTATTCTATCATTTGCTAAGATTTCTGTTCTGAATAAAAGCTTCCTCCATCCTTCCCTGGCCTATAAGGGAATGTTTCTAACAGGAAGGCAACCACTTCTTCAGTGATATGAATAATGACTAAATTGTAATCCCCGAACGGCTCACCAAGCCTGCATGAAGATAAGCCTTGAAATTCATTACAATCTCCTTATCAGGAGACAAAAATCTGTTTTAAGTAAACATAGGACATAAGAAAGAAGAAAAAATGGAGGCATTTAAATAAAAAATAAAAGAGAAAATTTTAACATGCCCGAATTCTTCCTTTATCTATATCCAGAATTTGAGAAATTTCAAGCTATAGAAAGAAAATCAGAGCCAAATAGTGTTCCATGAAAACTTTGTGATTTGACCCCCTTTGATCTCTCTAAATCAATATCTCTAGAGACCCTTGCCCATCCCCATCTAGGTATTCGGGCAATAGTTGGAGTACATCATAATCAGAGATTTTACCTGCCATCGATTATGAACAAGGGACAAATAAGCTCCATAAATATTTGGATCAGAACCGACAGCCAACGGTTTCATTTATCTTCAGGAAATTTTTTAAAAGGGGTCATTAGGTCTTTTCAAGGAAGGCCATTAGGAGTTTCGAAACCATGTTATTTGTGGAATGGTGAGGGTATTTGGGAAGGGGAAAGAACTTGGGGGAGGGGAAAGAGGGGAGAAGGAAAGAGAGGGAAAGAGAAAGATAGAGGGCAGAGGGAGAGGGTGAAGCAGAGGGAAAGGGGAAGGAAAGAGAAAGAAACATAGATAAGGAGAGACAGGGACAGACAGAAACAGAGACAGAGAGAGACAGGCAGAGACAAAGACAGGAAAGACAGAGACACACAGACAGACAGACAGAGGGAGAGAAAAGTGGATGACTCCTTCAAGGATTGTCTTCCAATACTTCAAAGGGAGCAGACTTATTCAATGCTGTTGCAGAAGACAAAACTAGAACCAAGAAGTAGAAGTTATAAAGAGAAAGGCTTTGATATAATGTTAAAAAAATTTAAAAAAACCTGAGAATCAGAGCCATCCCAAGGATGTACAGGCTGCCTCAGGAGGTAATTAATGCCTTTTGGAACACTGGAGACATTCAAACAGAGGCCAAATGGCTATCTGTCCAGGGTGCTCAAGAAGATCGTGAATTTAGAGCTGGAAGGTATTTTAGAGACCATAGAGTCCAACCTCTCTCATTCGACATATGAGAAAACTGAAGTTAGGTGACTTGCCCCAGGTCACGCATCTAATCCACATCTGAGGTAGGATTTAAAACCAAGTCTTCAGACTACAAGTCTAGTGGACTATCCACTATCCTGATAGAAAGGATTAGCTTCTATGCAGGAGTTAAGCCTCGATCATGCCTGAGGACACTTCCACTTCTCCATTCCATCATTCTAAATGTCCTCCTCAGGCTATTATAAGAATAGAGAAAGATTTGTGATTTCATTAGCATACAGAACATAGAGAAACAACATGGTGCTGGGGTTGGGGGAGGGAGGGGAATTAATTTTTGAATACAAAGTCCTGGCTTCAAATCCTGTCTTTTCTACTTCCTACACATGTGCAAGCTAATTCTTTCTCCAGCATTACTCGTCTCTTTTATAAAATTAGAGGATTAGACTGGTCCAATAGTTCTTAACATGTGTGTGTCTGTGTGTGCATGTGTGTGATGGACACAAAGGCAGTCTAGTGAAGCCCAGGGACCCCTTCTTAGAATCGTATTTTTAAATGCATAAAAGAACATGCATAGACTTAGAAAGGAAACCAAGTATAGTGAATACAGTTGACATGTTAAAAAAATTTCACTGACCTCCTGAAATCTATCCATGCCTTGGATCCAGGTTAAGAACCCCCACACTAGATTAGAATTACATATCCAAAGTGGGATCTGAGACTAGGCCTTCTTGACTTAAAGGGAAGAACCCTTCTACTTCATATATAACACATTGTCTCAGGCTGTTAGATGAATAAAAATTAAGAATAAAAAAGAGAATGATATATTTGGTGAAATCGTTCCCTTATTGTGTAATATAGTTTTAAGGAACTCATACATTGACTGGGTTGTCCTTTCTATGACTAGACATTGGTTGTCATATAGCCAAGTAATTCATACATTCCTAATATAGGAATAAAACCAAACCTGTTTCCCCATAAAAGGCTGATGCATAGTCCCATTCCCCATAGAAGTGACAACAGTGAAGAAATGTTTCTGTAGTCAAAGTTTATCAGGAAAAAGTGGCCTGGGGAACAAAATAGCAGCCAAGTTAACAGAGGGTCATACACCACAGGGACCATTTTCAGATCATCATAGAATGTCAGAGAAACATTTGCTTAACCCCTTTTTATGCGGAACACATTTAAATGTTTTCTTCTCTGCTTTCTAGAATTAAAATCCTTTTGTTGAATCCCAACTTTGTTATTTATTATCTGCATGGCCTTGGGCAAGTAAATCACTGGTCTCAGTTTCCATATCTGTGAAAAAAATTGGATGCAATGATCTCTGAGGTCCCTTCCCTTCTGAAATTCTATTATCCTGTTTTGTGTTCCTGAGACTTAGAAACAAGGATATTCCCCAGCATAAAATTATTAGATGGTCCCCCAAAGGATCTCCACTTTTATAAAAGTCTGGTAGAGGGAAGAATAGGAAAAGAATTTAAGTTGGAGAAGGAGGAAAGGAGAAGGAAACTTGGAGGGTTTGGGAACTGTGAAGAAATCCAGAGCTTGAATTTGGGGAGGGCAGGACACAGTCAAACAAAGGAGATGAAAAACAGAAATTGTGGGAGACAGAAAAGGATGATGTTGAGGAAATGGAAAGGAATATGGCACCACTTAATTGTTACCTTAGCATTCTCAGCATCTGGTATGTAGAGAGAGGCTAGATTGATTGAGCATTACTGATAATCTAGTAGAAAGAATGCAGAATCAGTAATTGGAGGACCTCAGTTCCTTTCCTAACCATGTGTGTGACTTGGACAACTCACTTGACTTCTCTTGCCTCTGACACATACTGGTTGTTCAAGATACGTGTAAACATATGTGTATGAATATATACATATATATATATGTGTGTGTGTGTATACACACACACACACACACACACACACACACATATATATATATACACCTGGCATGCATGATTTTATCTAAATGTGATTTGAAAGTTATTCTTAGGCTCAAGCCTGAATTGAGAATTTCTGCGTAAAGGACAGGATGTATTGTTTCACAAATCTGTTTTAACAAGTAGAAAACCTGAAAATGTTTAGAGTTTTGATCCTAAACAAATTGACTGCTGAATTCTAATTGAAGGAGTAAAGACTCCTCTTATCAAAACGTAGATGGGGGTGGGAAGATTATGCCTGGACTGGAATGAGTTGTGAATTATCCATCCAGTCTTGCAGTCTTGTTGCATGTGTGTCAGCACTTTTCCTTCTCAGATCTCTCTCTCTCTCTCTCTCTCTCTCTCTCTCTCTCTCCCTCTCTCTCTCTCTTTCTCTCTCTCTCCCTCTCTCTCTTTCTCTCTTGTATTCATCTGTCTCTGTCTCTCTCTGTCTCTCTGTTTCTGGGCCATCCCACCAGGATGACAAGACCAAAGCTCTTGTCAAATTCATCCAAACCACAGAAGTCAGTGGACATGATCTGGAACTACTGTTTACTAACTGGAATGAATATCTTTTCTTTGCCAGTCTGTAGAAACACCCTAAGCCACTTGCCCTAGTCATCACTGGGGCTGCCTCTCCATACCCATCTTCTTGTCTTCATCCCACAGAGATGTAAGAACACTCACCACTGACAACTTGATTATCGCTGTAGCAAAACAAGCATAAAATTATCTTTTTACTCCATTAACAAACAGAAAAGAAATTCAGTCTCTGAAGGAAATGGATCTTGTCTTCCAAAGCTTATAGGATCAATGGTTTAGAGCTAGAAGAGCCTCAGAAGTCAAGTCTAACACTTGCATTTTGCAGATGAGAAAACTGAGGCCCAGATAGGTTAAGTGACTTAGTATCACAGATCCAGATAGATGATAGAGACATGTGATAGAGAAAGAGAGATAAATAGAGACATTAGATGATAGATATAATAGATGGGTGATAGATAGGTGAGAGAACTAGATAATAGCTAGAGACATAGGTGCTAGATGATTGAGATTGATGACAGAAAGAGAGAGGGAGAGATAGATGATGGATAAATAGCGATGATAGAGATAAGTGATAGATAATTGATAATAAATAGATATGATAGAGGTAGATGGATGATCAATGGAGATAGATACAGACAGATGATAGATAAATAAAGATATGATAGATGGTAGAGATAGGTAGATGATAGACATATAGAGATAGATAGATATGATAAATAGGATATGATATAGATGGATAGATGATAGATAGATGACAAATGGGGATAAATATAGATGATAAATATAGAGGGTTGATAGATGATAGAGCTAGATGATTGAGACCTAAATGCATAGATAGATAGATAGATAGATAGATAGATAGATAGATGAAGAGAGAGACAGAGAGAGGGAGAGAGAGGTGAACATTTTTTAAGCATTTACTATGTGCTAGGCACTGTGCTAAGTGCTAGGGACACAAATACAAGCAAGAAGACAGTTTTTGCCCTCAAGGAGCTTACATTTTTGTGAGAGAAGACAATACGTAAAGACACTATCAACAAGAAAAAGGGTTGATGTCTGGAGTGGAGATGTCTGGGAAGTGGCCTGGTAGAGTTTGGCAGATGGAGATGACAGGGAGTGGAAGCAGCTTGGGGTAGAGATGACCAGGAAGTGGATCTAGAAATAGAAATGACCTTGGGGACCACTGAGGACAACTTCCTTATTTTATAGATGTGGAAGGAGCAGAGCCAAGATTTAAATTCAAGTCCTCTGGCTCAAAAACCTCTTTCTTGGGCTTAAGGTAGAAAAAAAAATTTTAAAGTAATTTATATTATCAGTCACTTGAAGTTCACTCCTCAGTGCTAATTTTCCCCCAAATGGAAAATAATTTTTAAGACACCTACATTTCCACCCCCAACAGCATCATTCCCTGAAGGGTTCTCTGAGCAGTCCTGTCCTTACATGGTTTGATAAGAAAACATCACCTCCCATAGGTACTGAAGAAGCATGCCCCAATTCCACCTCCCAGACCTTGAGTCTAGCAGATATCCCAAATGATTCACATATCAATGATTGCCAGGGAACATGGGCACAGGAAAAAGAAAGAGAAAACCTTTTCCTTCCTGGGGAAATACTTTGCCAGGGTGAATCCTTTGTTCCACCTAGGAATGATAATTTAGGAAGCAAAATTACCCTAAAGCCCACCAATGCAGTGAGCCCAGGAATTTCCCTGCACAGTGCTCACTTATTTCTCATAGTCTGCTATTTATTGCATGATTATTGGCATTTTTCTCAGGTTAACCCAAAATTATTTACTACGAAGCTCTAAGAAGAGACTTGGAAAGAGAGGACAGCTTTAGAGTACATTTCAACAATATAACCCTCTTCCCCTTTTAAAGCATAAAATAGGAATTGAGAAGTGAATAAAAACTGGCCCCAGAAACTGGAAGATCTGGGTTCAAGTCTTGCTTCTGACACATACTGGTGATGTGACTGACCTTGGGCAAGTTACTTAACGTCTGTTGTTTTTTGTCCTTCATTCCCAAAGAGGACCTTGACATAGGGAGGTGATGCCATGACATGCAAGTGAAATGAATTTAAGTGAAGAAGGCCTGTGCAAAGTCACGAGCCTCAGTCTCTCCTCTAGAGCCATCTGGGTCCTGTGGCAAGATGTAAATCAGGGCAACTGGAGATGGCCCTGGAAGCAGTGGGAGATCTTGGCCTTTTTAAGCTAAGGTTCTTATCAGGTCTCAGCTTGATTAAGGCCATGCTCAATCAGTGATTAAGGCCAGGTAAGAAATGAGGCAGAGAATGGTCTCTTTTACCTAGGGGAAGGGAAGGGGAAGACCTTCAAAGGTTTCTGGCTGAAATAGGAAGGAGACTACTCTTGAAGACTAAGCTGAAGAGTTTGCATTGGTGAAAGTCCCTCTCCAGGGACTCCTTCCCACAGCTTTGTTGTTTCTAGTTACTGAAAAACTAGTGCTTTTTGTACCTTCTAAATTCAGCACCCTGGGGCAAACCTAACTGTCTCCACCTTAGTTGTGCATATCAAATTGGAAAGACAAAAAGAACAAACAAATCAGGATGGACAGATTGGAAAGTGATAGATTGTTAGGAGTAAGGGCTATGAATGGGAAGGTGTTTGTTCCAATCACCTTTCAGAACTCATTTGCAGGTGCCCTAACAGCTTTTCCTTTGTGGCACTCTCTTTCAATTGGACACCTATAACTAAGGTGTAACAACAGAGGGTTTGTACCAGAGCATTGAATTTAGAGGGTGTGAAAAACACTTGTAGTCCTTTGGTGGCTAGAAACAACAAGTTAGCAAGAAGACTTTGTTAAAATCAAAATCAGATGACAATTGGGGTTAAGATCCTCTCTGACTTAGGGTTCTCCCTTCTTCCATCCACCCCTGCCCAGCTGCCTGCCTGGCAGGGTCTCACACAAATATCAGGGTGTTTCAATCTCTCCCTACCACAGACTTTCCTTTTCCCCATTGCTTATTCAATCAGACACCAAACTTCCTATTTATGGCTCTCCGTAGTCTTTTGCCTAAGTAATGCACGTTTTGTTTCATTTAATTAATAAACCTCCTTGTCTTTAACAGACTTTTTCCTAGAAACCATGAGCAGATTCACGAACATGACGTTGAGTTTTCCCAGGAACTGAATCTCTTAATACCTTCCACCTGAAGATAACAAGTCTAAATTACATACTGTGATTTTCCCCACAAAGAGGCCTTTATCTAAACATTTCATCCTATCAAATCTAATCTACAAGGCCTTGGATGGATATTATTGTGAATAAGAATATAAATGTGAAGTGAGCCCCCAAAATCAGCCCTTGTGACCATCCTGCAATGCTAAGCTCTGGCAGCACATCTGGCCAGTAGCCCTGCCAAAGAAAGCAAGCCCTCCTTCCAGGAAAAGCACAAAGAAACCACAAATTGCTACCAAACAGCTCTAAAATGTCCTCATCTTCCTAACAGACAGGCAGAGATAAACTTCCACAAGCCCTGGGGAGCCAAACTATTTCACTGGAGATTTTCACAGGATGCTATGAAGGAAAAAGAAAGTTTAAATGACAAGGAAGACACAGGAGGGAGTTCTCTGGTCCCTTGGATTGCGTGTGAAAGATAAAATGAGATAATGAATGTCCAGATGAGGTTTCATCATCATCAGACTTACCCAATCTTATCATTTCACTAACAATAACATTATGTCTTCATTTTTGCCCAGGTTAAAGTGGTAAATTTTGAAAATACATCCTCGGAACACTAATGAGGACAAGAATATCTCTGATCGAAAGCCCTGCAGTGACCAGTCATGTAGGGAATATTCCTGGAAGTGTATTGTATTTTCCAAATGGTTGGACATATTATTAGTGTGGTACTAGATGGATCTATGCTCTCATGAGTGTGGCCATTTCCTCCAATGGTGCAGATCACAACTGATCCCTACCATTAAATGTTGAGTGACTCTTATCCAGGTCTGGAACCTGTTGGGGGTGACACACTGTTGCAGCAATTCGGCTAGCAGCTGTTGTGGGGGTGAAAGACCAACATAAATCCAACAACAAGAATGCTGCTAGCACAGGTTCTTTTGATCTGCTTTACTAAGGAAAGTAACGTTAAGGGGTTAACATTCTTACTTTAATCCAACATATACATATAAACTCACTTAGTTCAGGAGGAAAAGCCAGCAGTCTGAACTTCAGAGCAAATACAAACAAATTACAAACTTACACAATATAAATAAACCAAATCACAATTCATAGTTATCAAAAAAACCATCAACATCTGGGTTGACAAGCCAAGGGACTCTTAGAGTGGCTGCCCAGAGTCCCACACCACCACTCCTCCAGGAGTGAGAGCCTCAAGGGAGAACACCAACTTCTGGGTTTATATATCTTGTTCAGGGTCAAAGGTGAGTCACAAATGCAACTCACCCACGTGACCTAAAAGTGTCACAAAAATGCGACTTTAAGCCACGTGGTCTAAAAGCCTCTGATGTCACAAACATGTCACTCAAACCCATGTAAACTAGGCTTTCCCTTGAGGCAAGGAGGTCATCAAGGATTCCTGATTTAATCAAGGAAACAAAGGCCAAACTCTTCAAGGGCACTTGATTGAATAAGTGCTAAAAGCCCTCCTCAATTACCAATACACACACCACCTTTATATCTTTTGACATCAATTGAAGATTCATTACATGACCCACCCATGTTCTTATCTGGTCATATATTGAAAAGAAGAAGGAAAAGGAAGAGAAAAGGTTAGGAAGGGAAGGAGGAGAAAGAGAAGGGGAAGAAGGAGAAGAAAGAGAAGTAGGAGGAGGCAGAGGAGGCAGAACAAGAAGAGGAGGAAGAGGAGGAGGAGGAAGGAAGGGAGGAGGAGGGAAGAAAGGAAAGAAGGAAGAAAGAAAATAAGCTTTATGAGGTTAACATTTGCAACAAGGTGAATGACCAAACAAAAAAGAATATTTTATTTTGCTTTTCTTTCATTTTACAACCTATGCTCCTCAGTAGTACAAAAGCCTGCTTCTTGAGACATGCAGTGGAATCAGAGAACCATAAGAATTCTTACATGCTCTGGAAAGCACATTGTCTCTGGAGTTAAAAGATTTGGATTCAAATCCTGCCTCTGAACATTCTGATTGTGTTACTGGGCAAAATCCTCTCTGATCTTCAGTCTCCGTATCTATAAAAAGGACTGGAATTCTTCCTTGCTTCCTGCCAGCTCTGGATCTATGATTCCATTAGGATTTTACTGTGCAATGTAAAGTAAGCAGAATCGTGTATAATAAGGTATATGAAAAACACTCTAAAAGGAAACCATGTTCTGGATTACCAGGATGATCCATATTGATCCTGAAGAACAGATCATAAAATGCACCTTCCTTCTTTCAATGAAGAGGTGGGGGAATATGGACCCAAAATATTACATACACTGTTTGACACAGTCATTGTATCAACTCTTTTTGCTTAACTGATTTTGTTACAAAGGAGGACTCCCAACAGGGGACCACAAGGGAGATGTATGAGAAGTTATTTTGTTGTTGTTGTTGTTTTTAAAAAGAAACAAAATAAATAATAAAGAATATTTTAAAAAGCAATCTGGTATAGTAGCTAGAGAGGTGACCTTGGAAGGTCAGGAAGACCTGGATTCCAGTCCTGCTTCTGACACATACTGACTATATGACCCTGGGCAAGTTAGCTCAAGCTAGTTAGTGGCAGAATGGGGATTCTAACCCAGGTTCTCTGAAGCCAAATGAATATCTTTCTACTAGACCATTCTGCCTCCAAGAAGAGTCTAGATAACCCTTAGGTGGGGGTGGTGGGGAACAGTGTAGTGTGTAATTCCTGTTCAGGAATGAGTTGGAACACTTGGGCTCTGAGGTCCCTTCTAGTTCTGAATTTCTTTGATTCCATGAATCTTTCATTGAAGACTAGTATTAGACCCAGAGTTTAGAAGATGCTTGGTGTTATGATAGCTAAAAAAGTTCGAGATTCTTAGAATCATAGTTGTAATAATACTAATATATTTGTATAGCGATATTTCCCTTTTATAAAGTGCTTTAAGGTTACAAATCTCTTTCTGCAGCGCTGAGAGGAGGTGGTGTTATTGTTATCCCCATCTTAAAGATGAGAAAACTGAGGCTCAGGAAGGTTAATTGACATGACTAATAATTTGGAAGTGGGATCTGAGCCAACTCCACCTGAACCACTCCATTGGAATCTCTCTGAGATGATAGTCTTCTCACTTACGCTCTTCTGCCAGTCATACTGCTTTCTGAACCCCTATCATTCCTAACTAACCTTCAAAAGTACCATTTCCATCTTGCTAATTCCTTGTTTAAAAAGTTGGCACAGTGAAAAATGGACTGGGCTTGGAGTCCACAGGCTTGGGTTTAAGATGGTGCCACTTAACTACTGTGTGACCTTGGGCCAGTGACTTCACCTGAGGAGTCAGATCTATCCTCAGTCATCCAGCTTGTGCCCAACTGAAAACTTGGTCTGCTCCATCTATACGGGATGGGATGGAAGAATGTTTATTAAACTTTTATCATGATACCATACATTAGGGGAATAAATAGAAAAGTGAGACAGTCCCTGCTCTCAAAAAGCTCGCACTCATTGGAGGAGACAAGATGCAAAGGAGAATTTGGCCTCAGTGCCTCAGTCCCAGGGCTCCTTAGGGAGCAATGTTGGGAAGGGGAGCTCCTGGTGGGATCTATGTGAGTGAAGGTTGGGCCAGGGGGATGATGGAAGGTCCAACTAGTGAACTATTGTGAGAAAAGCACTTTGTAAACCTTTAAGTGAGTTGTGAATGTTGAAATGTCTGGTGAACTATGGTGAATTCTGAGTAATTGAGGTTCAAGGTGGGACCTTTGGGAAATGGAGGAGTCTCATCTCAGGATAATCACGGGATCATTAATTTAGATCTGGAAGGGACCTCCCAGGCTATTTAGTCCAAGCCCCTCATTTTTTCAGTTGAGGAAACTGAGGCCCCAGGAAGTTGAACTTAATTTGGGTAGTGAATGAATATCACGAATATCATGAACCCAGGTCCTCTGAGCCCAGAACAAGAGCTTTTCCCATTGAACCATTCTTCCACAAAGGTAGTGAAAATCACACACATTCAAGCCACAAGGAACTCGTAAGTTCATGTTTGGGGCTATCAGCTTCGTTTCGCTCTAGAATCAGAAAAGCTTTCCAGTTCTGCCACTTCCCATATATGTGATCACTACACCTCTTTGGGCCCCTAATTCCTTATCTGTAAGATAAAAAGGTTGGACTAGAGGACCTCTAAGGGCCTTTCCAGCTCTAAATCTATCATCCTGCAATCATCTTCAGTCCTCAGTTTCCACATCTGTAAAATAAGTGGGCTCAACTCAATGACTTTGGAGATCCATTCCAGCTCTGGATCTATGGTCCTACATAGTCCTGCATCAACTTGAAGGAAAGAATAGTTTTTAGAGGTTGCCATAAAGTATGTTGCAGTAGCTGGCACTAGTGTGTCCCAAACAGAGGGGAACCAGAATATTGAATAAATGCTCGAGATATATTGGTTTGGTAGGTTCAAATGCCAACCCTCATTTTATTAAAGTGTTTACAGCAGCTCAAGAAGGAGAAGGAATACATCATATGGTGCCAATACACATGAAAGCATGCACTGGGACCAGCACTTGGGCAAGGGGTTCTTTCTCCCAAATTGCTCTTGGGAAGTTGGGGTTTTGGTGGGTGCCCTAGCAGGAGCCTCAGGGAAGCCCGTACCTCTCCTCCCTTGATGCCTATCATGAGCTCAGTATAGCTCACTTCTGGTCTGGGCACGCCAGAACCGAAGCCCAGCATCCAGCCCCTAAGATTGGAAAGACCATCATGATAATTTCCTGGGGATTTGTTATTCTTTTCTTTAGTCCTTTACGCAAACTGGGTGGACCCCCTTTGAAGGACTTACAAGAAGTCATAACGTTGTTACATATAACAAAAAAAAATACGACATTAAGTTAGCATGTGAGCTCCTCGAGGATTGGTCCTGTTTTTACCTTTCTTTGTACTCCCAAAACCTAGCACAGTGCCCCACACATAATTGGCACTTTATAAATGCTTGTTCATTGGTTGGCAAAGAGATCGCATATCCTTTGAAGTAATGAAACTCACTCATATAAACACAAGTTGTCCGTGATATTCCTTCAATGTGGAATACCTGAAAGGAGCTGTAATCTTATGGACATGAGCACTGCCTCCAAGCGTCCAGATAACAACCCCCCTTACCCACTCAGCCCACGTTATTCTTGTCTTGTCTATGCCCCACATTCTGGTCTCAACCATAAATCCTCCTTGAAGGATCTGCCTAGTGCATTGAAGGTCTTCCTTTATGTCGTTCAAAATTCCATGAGCACCAATGCAGTCCTCAGGCAGTCCAACTCATCCCTCACTCTCACAGCTGCTCCGTCTCTTTTACTGATTTTGTATTCCTTGGACACCTTCCCTGCCAATTCTTACCATTCTTTGGCTTTAAGTCACCCATAATTTCAATACTTCAGGGACTACAGTCTTCCATGATTCATAGTCCTATTGTTCAAATGGTGTATTTGTATGTCAGAGAGAAGGCTGGTATCATCCAAAGTGCTGTGCAGTTTCCCAAATGCAACCCAGTTCATTATTTTCTTCCTTTTCAATTGTGAGTCTAGCCCATGGGCTAAACACAGGGTTCATCTAAAACATAGATACTGAAAGACTAGCTCAATGGGCTGGCCATCTAACTATAGATGGTAGCCTGGAATAGACATACCAAGAGGTAAACATACCAAATATTCAGTCCAATTCACTCAATCTAATTCATTCATAATCAAAGAATCTTGTAGGTGCCACTGCCTCTGCTAAACCCCAGTTGGGGCTTGTTGCTAGTGCTAGGATCCTAGGCACAGCTGGGATTATGAGCAAATGAGAAAATAACTTCAAAACAACACCCTTCTCCCCACACCCTTATATTTTCTCTCTTCCAAGTTTCTCTCTCTCTCTTTCTTTCTTTCCTTCCTTCCTTCTTTGTTTCTTCCTTCCTTTCTTTCTCTCCTCTCTCTTTCTCTCTCCCTCTCTCTTTTTCACTCTCACACACACAAATACATGCATGCACACACTTTTTATATACATAATATAAACTCTTTTGCAGGCACAGGCCTTATTTCATATTTTTCTCAATCCAATCTTTGAAAGGCAGCACCTTGGTATAGGCAGTGTAGAGCTTGAGGCTACAGGTCTTGTCATAACCCCAGCTCACCAGCCCCATCAGGTGCCAGCTTGGTTCAAGGGAAGCTTTCCCAGGCAGAGACACAGCTGCAATGCCACCTGTCTCAGCAGGGCAGATATTGGAGGGAGCCATTGGGTCCTGCTGGGCACAGAACATGTTGTCTGTGATGCTGACCTGGATTCCATGGTCTTCATACTGTTGCTCACACAGTAGAGAATCTACCACCTTCACAAACCCTGAGCGGAGAGAGTCATTCTTAAAACCAGGGGCCCTCACATCAGCAAGAATTTTCCAGCCTGTGATTGTGATTTGGGTATCCTCACTGAAGGAGCTGAAGTCCCGAAGTGCCACCAGGCAGATGGGCTGCACCCGGCTGCTAATTCGAGCTTTATCAAGGAGTTTTACAACAGCAATGTCAGAGTCGAGCAGGATAGGGTCATAGTTGGGATGAACAATGATGGCAGAGATCTAAGAGAGGGAGAAATAATACACAGAATTCTCAGACCCTATCACAGAATTCTACCTCAGACTCAGGTTGTATGACCCTGGACAAGTCTCTTAACTTTTCCGAGCCTTGATTTCCCCATCTATAAAATGAGGTCAATAATAATGAAAGTTTGTTTTATGAATCAATATTATTGTTAATTTCACACTAATATGGTGGGTAATGGATAGAAAACTGCCCTCAAAGCCAGGAACACAGGTTCAAATCCTACCTCTGACCCCTATTGACCTCATGACCCCCTCTACCTGCCCCCCCATCAAATCATTTCATTTTTCAATGCTCTAAGAATTTCTCTAAGACCATAAGTTGTAGAGAAGGCACCAACCAATATTGTAGATTGGTAGAGGGTATTTCCCCATGCAACAGTTCCCTATACCAGTGAAATCACAGGCCCAAGCCCTCACTCTAATATCAACCCCCACCTGCCACAATGAAATCACAGGTCTGAACAAAAGAAACATACTCAAAGGGTCCTAAATTGGGGGCTACCCATAAGCAGTCATCCCAGAAGGTTCCTCCATGAAATGTTTCCTTGCAATAATCATTCCCCCTTCTATACTTGCATGGCTTACAGGTCTGTCTAACTCATTTGGCACCCAGGGCATGCTCTCTTGTGCCATGTTTACTTTTAATGTATATATCCTGTTTCCTCAGAGAAACTAGAAATTCTTTAGGGGAAAATATTTCTTTAGTTCTCTAGTGCCAAGGACAGTGGACTGTCCATATTAGCTGCCAAGCTATAATTAGGAAGAAACAACTAAAGCTTCTCTCCAGGGCATTGAAATTTAAAAGGTTCTAAAAACAAAACCCAGCAGCATAGAAACAACTGAGCGTAGAACCTGGATGTTAATTAAAATAAGAGGCATCTAGTTTAGTTAAAAATTAGTAAAAATGTAGTTAAAATTAATAAAAAAAATAGTTAAAATAGGAGCACCCCTTCTACTCCACACTACAGCCACACCCCAGACCCACTCCAACCTGGGCCTGACCTGCTCTGCTCCTCCTTCCCCAGAAAGAAGGGTCTCTATACACAGACAGAGGGTTCCATACTTTCCCCCACAGAATCTCACATCCTAAACTTTCTCCCTGCCTCCTAAATTTGTCTCATAAATTGAATTTGAAACTGAATCCTGTATAACTGGCACCCGCCAAATTTCAAGTTCCTTGCTCTTAGTATGAAAGCAGATAGCTGAGACAGTTAGATGGTGAAATGAACAGACCACTGGACTTGGAGTCAGGAAGAACTGAGTTCAAATTCTGCCTCAGACATTCATTAGCTGTGTTGCCCTGGACAAGTTACTAAAACTATCTCAGACTCAGTTTCCTCTTCAGTAAAATGGGGATGGTAATGGTACCAACTTCACAGGGCTATCTTGAGGATCATATGAGATATAGTACTCTGCAAACCTTAAACTGCCACATAAATATTAGCCATTATTAGCTAATTAGTCAAAAGTATTCCTTTTGGGGGGAGGGGAAGCTGGACTTGTGCTTTTATTGCTTTAGGGAATTTCCGATGATGATTAGGAAGACTGGTTTAGGGAATTCCCAGTTTCTCTTGGCTAATCTACATCTGTCACTTCTAGCTAACATGTAGTATTAGTTTCCTAGATCACTGAGAGGAGATATAGCCCATATGTCTCAGTGGAAAGACTTGAACCTACATCTTCCCATCTCCATATCTGCCTCTATCCAAAACAGCATCCCATGACTCAGTAATAGGGGCTTAATAAATGTTCGATGCAGACACCCTTCACAAACCACTCATCCCTCACCCGTAAACTCTGAATGGTCTTCTCGTCTCGGTCATCATCTCGGTAGAACTTTCCCAGGACCACTTTGAGCTCGGCTGTCTTGATCACGATGCTCTTGCCCAAGTCAGTGACACAATGTGCAGCCACCACGATGGTCCTCTCATTCACCAGGGCTCCGCTACAGATCAGAAACCATGTGCCCTTGTGGAGGCTGCTATCCTGCAACCCACTGGTCCTCCGGTAGATGGCCGCTTGCCATGGCCAATGGGTCCCTGGTGACTTTGGAGCTGTCGCATTTTCAATCTTCCCACAGACTAGGGGAGAAGCACTGGTTTAAGTTCTGCTGTCTCTGAACATGGTGCATATGAATATGAAAGACAACCTAGAAGGTTCTCCTTTTAGGTTCTCTGGTAAGAAAACATGGCACGCTTCTCACTTCGTCTTTGCTGCTATCTTCCCTCTCTGTCAAATTGGCCCATTATTGTCTACTTGGCTAGATGCCTAGAAGGTTTGATTTCTGAATATTTCACAAACCTTGTCAAATATTAAAACTTCTGCCTCTTGGAATCTCTAACTCCCTCCAAGGCTCAATTCAGACAACATTGCCTATAGGAGGCTTTTCCTAATGAATGAGTATTAGTGAGTGAAAAATCATTTAATAAGTACTACATACCAAGCACTGTGCTAAATGTAGGTGATGTAGGATAGAAAAGTGAGACAGTCCCTATTCTCAAGGAACCCACATTCTAATGGGATGGACAACCCCTAGGGGTTATTAGGGTTCAGGTCAGATGACAATGCCTGAAGGTCTGAAGAGTGTAGTGGTAGAGTGGATAATGAAGCCCATTATTACAGCTTTCCCTGAAACTGAATTTGTATATACTTCTCTTGTGTGCTTGTATCTCTCCCCACCCCCCTACCCCCAAATGAATATAAACTCCTTGAAAATAAGGACTGGGTTTTTTTTTTGTTCTTTGTTGTTTTTTTGTCTTTCTATCCCCAAGTCTACCTAATCCAGTGCTGGACACAAGCACTTAATAAATGCTTGATAATATTGGTTGAACTGAGGTGTCAGTGGAGGGCGTTAAAGGAAGGAAGAGACTTCAGCAAATGAAGATGAGATGGATGGGGAAGGAGAAGAGTCTATTTAAGACATAAATGACTGTATGCAAAGGCACCAAAAATAAAGGAAGGCAAGATGGGAATAGGTTAAGGAGAATGACCTAGTTGGGGGGAAATTAATTCAATTTATGTGAAGAGGAGTAGTATGAAATATCTGGGCAGGAAGCCCAACATGAGAGGCATTATTTTTGGTAAGGGAACAGAGGCAGGGATTTTCTTATGTTACTTTAAAGGTGACCACCTAGCTATATAGCTGGCTCAAGTGGAACCAAGAGACAAGGTGAAAACCTTCCCCTGTCTTTCAATGAGAAGGAAAGGTACTATCCCTCCTCTGAAGCAACTCACTTGGGATACAGGAGGGTGCTCGCCCACTCCACTTCCCGGTCTTTAAACAGGTCCTCCGGCTGCTTCCGAGGCGGCGGTAGAAGGGTGAGATGCACTCGTACTGTATCTGAGTGTGTAAGTGCACGTACCCAGGGGGCAGCTCCCCAAATGGAAGGGCTGGCTTCTTGGTTGGGTAGCTGTCCAGCTTCTGCTTGCTGAACGTCGATGAGTAGAGCTGGTGTAAAGGTGTCTCCCTGGGGGTGATGGGAGAAACAACATAGCAAGTAATAGTCAACACTGCTTCTTCAGCCTTGGCTCACAAAGCAACATTTATTGCCAGGGGGTTTATTACTTGCTAGAAGAAGAATCATAAGTTTAAAGGGTCATAAAGCTAGAGCTGGAAGAGATAGTAAAGGTCATTGAATCTGGCATCCTCACTTTACAGATAAAGAAACTGAGGCTCAGTTTAGAGCCAGATGTGACCTTAGAGGTCATAGGATCCAATGGCCTCCTTTTACAGATGAGGAAACTGAGGATTAAAGAGGTTAAGTGACTAGCCCAGGGTCACACAAGCAGTAAATGTCCGAAGTGGAATTTGAATGCAGGTCTTGTGACTCCAAGTCTAGTGCTCGGTCCACTATACCACACCTCCTCAAGGAGAATGAATGCATGCACACATGTATGTATATCTACACACAATATAACATATACATATATATGTGCATGTAAGATTGCATGTGTGTTTATGACCACATATGTATATATACATATGCATATGTATGTGTGTATGTGTGTATACAATAATTCAGTATGTATATGTAATCCAGTCCCCTGGACTATGGAACAGAACCCTTCCCTCTTAATTTCATTTCTGAAATGCCCTCTCTGGGTGGCCACCAGTTGCCTGGAATTATAGAGAAACAAGATAAAAGGCTGTTATTATCACTGTTAACCAGAGATATGACAAACCAAAAATAAAAGTTAATTATGAAATTACACTAGAAGTGGGCGTCAGGGTGATTAATTCCCTCCAGTGGAAACTCAGACACATCCTTTCTCTAAATGTCATAATTGGGCAATATTAGGAACAGACTAAAACTAAGTTGTGTTGGTACAGGAGCTTGATTAGACAATTAGTCGATGTAATTAGTACACCTCGGAGAATAGAACATCTCTTAAAGCATAAAGACAGAGCAAAATGCAAGGTTATCATAGGCAAATTGAAGAGATATATTCAGTGAACCTCTAATTTGAAACATGCCAGAGGAACACTTAGGGCCTCTGCCTGGAACCAGGTCTCCGTCACAGCACACACATTCATTTGGTAGTTTTGTTAAGGCTGGTCGTGTGAAGAAGCATTGTGGTATTGTAGTTAAAATTCTCGACTTAGGTTCAAAAAGATGTGGATTCAAATCCTGTCTGTGATATTTACTAGCTGTATGACCATGGACAAGTCACTTAAGATTTCTGATGCCCAGTTTCCTCATCTGTAAAATGGGGGAATTGGACCACATGACTTCTGAAGTCCTCTATGTTTAGCAACCATCTTTATCACCCCCATTTAAAGAGAAAAGAAGTAAACACTTAGAGCCTGAGACCTCTTCAAGGTCACAGAGAATGACCTCAAAGCAAGTATAGCAATCAGCACTCTGATCCTCCACGATAACAGTGGCACCCAGTTGTCTCTGCCCATGCTCACTTTCAGTTTGCCTAAGGAAGAGCTTTCCTTTGCCTTGACTAACAATACGGCATATAAACCTCCCCAGGTCTATTGTTCAGTGAGGGAGCATTGGTCAGAGACATGGCCAGAAGCAAAGAGCTAAAACCTGGGCAGGTTTGGGAGCTGGTCCATTGAGTGGCTGAGGAGCCAAGGGATTGGAGCTCAACGAGCTTACTCTAGATCATGGAATTAAGATCTGGAATTGGAAGAGATCTCAGAAGTTGTCTAATCGATTCCTCTCATTTTACAGAATGTGACTTCTTGGTACAAATGAGCACGTTCTTTGTTAGCATACCCAGAATACCCTAAATGAATTTAGAACTGTGTCCTTTGGTTGCCATCTCTATCTGAGGACAGAGACTTTTATTTGTGTCTCCGTACCTCCAGTGTTGCCTGGCAGCACATGGCAGACACTTAAAGGTTTGTTAAGTTCTTGAAACACATAGACACCTGCAACCTCAATATCTAATCTCTGGTTTTGGTTTTTTATCACAGCAGCTCCCTGGTATTTCTGGCTGGCTAAGCAGCTACCAAAGCAGAATTCTCACAAGATTATAGATTTAGAACTGGAAGGAAAATTAGAGGCCACCTAGTTCAACTGCCTTTCATAGGACAAAACACATAGGACCAGAGATTAAGTGACTTGCCCAAGGTCACTGAGCTCTTAAATGGAAGAGCTGGGGTTTGAACTCAGAATTCCCTATTCTGTTCTTTCCAATATAGCATGCTGCATCATCTTCTACTGTGAAATACTTCCCCTTTATTTACGGGGAAAGCCACACTCCAGGTTAATCCCAAAGGTCATGGGGACATAGTCTTGGAGCTGGAGGGAACATTAAAAGTTATCCAGTCCAATCTCCATGTTTTATAGATGAGGAGATTGTAGATAATCTCAGAAAGAAGACATTAGCATTGAGGGAGACTGGGAAAGTCTTCTAGAAGGCTGGATTTGAGCTGGAATTTGAAGGAAGCATGGGAAAACCAGGAGGCAGAGCTGAAGAGGGAGAGTATTCTAGACATAGGGACAGCCAGTGAACAAAATGAGCCCCACCTAACATGTTCCACATTGTTCTACTCTCCTCTCCCACCAACCCTTAGATTATCTGAACTCTTTCCAGGTCAGTCAGTTGTGTTCAGCTACCTCAGGGAACAGGTTCCCAGGCTTAACTACTGCCAGAAATGGGCCACTTCTTACCCAATAGAAGACCCTTGCACTGGAATTTACTAATTTCTGGCAGCCTCAGCAACCAAAATTCAGGCTCTTGAGGTTGCTGCAGGAGGCTCGTTCTTTCAATTACCTTCCTTTTCTCTCTTCCCAATTCCTCTCCCCAATTCAGGGAACCTATGCAATAAGGCCCATTCTCTCAAGAGTTGTCAGTATTCAGCATCATCTAGGAAGCCCCAAGCTGACTTAGGAAAGACCAGAGAGAGAATGTGCCTGGGAAAGAAACTCTGGGAGGGAGGGAAGAGGGGAGAGAGAGGGGGAGGGAGGGAGAGAGAGGGGGAGAGAGAGAGAGAGAGAGAGAGAGAGAGAGAGAGAGAGAGTTCTCATAAGTTAATTTCAGACATTTCAAGCTCACCTTGACTGTACTTGCATGGGAAGAACTCTTTGTCTTACTAGGTCCGAAATCTTTGGTTCTTTGCAGGCTAAAAAACAAACACAAGTTTGTATAACCCTCAGAGCAGTTACTCAAATTAGTGGGACTCAGATCCACCCTCTTCCCTTACTGAAAGAAAAGCTGGGTGGGGGGGAGGGCAGAGCCAAGATGGCAGCTGAAAAGCAGGGACTTGCTTGAGCTCCCACCCAGGTCCCTCCAAATACCTTTAAAAAATGGCTCTGAACAAATTCTAGAACTGCAGAACCCACGAAATAGCAGAGGGAAGCAGGGCTCCAGCCCAGGACAGCCTGTATGGTCACAGGGTAAGGTCTATCGCATGGACCTGGGAGCAGAGCCCACCATGGGACACACTGACCAACGGAGAACCGGGTAGAACAGGCCCTAGCGCCCTGAATCAGTGAGCTGCGGCAGTTGCCAGACTTCTCAACCCACAAACACAAAAGACAACAGAGAAGGTTAGTGGGAAAAGCTGAGGGGAAAGAGTGAAAGGAGTTTGCCCAGGGGCAGCGGAGGTGGTGCAAGTATAGCACTACAGCTGCAGTTGCTTCCGGCCCCAGGCCCACCTGGTGTGAGGAATTAAGTTGCAGATCTGAGCAGGAGTGCCGAGCCAGCTTAGATCTGAGTCAGGTACGGGTTGGCGGTTCTTGGGGGCAGAGTAGTGCTGGTGTGGCAGAGCTTGCTGTGTAGCTCTGAAAACAACAGTGCAGTCCCTCAAGCTTGGAACAAAGTACTCTATACTCTACAGGCAGTCATACCCCGATGAAAAATTCAAGGGTCAAGTAAGTTGGATGGGAACATGGCCAGGCAGCAAAAACAAGACTCAGTTTCAGACTCAGACTTTGGAATCTTTCTTTGGTGACAAAGAAGACCAAAACATACAGCCAGAAGAAGTCATGCATATATATGGAGAGAGAGAGAGAGAGAGAGAGAGAGAGAGAGAGAGAGAGACAGAGGGCACAGGGTGAATGGAATATGAGGAGACAATATCTAAAAAAAATCAAATTAAGGGATGAGAGAGGAATATATTGAGAGAGGGAGAAAGGGAGAAATAGAATGGGGTAAATTATCTCACATAAAAGTGGCAAGAAAAAGCAGTTCTGTAGGAAGGGAAGAAGGGCCAGGTGAGGGGGAATGAGTGAATCATGCTCTCATTGGAGTTGACCTGAGGAGGGAATAACATACACACTGAATTGGATATCTTGCCCCACAGGAAAAAAGGAGGAAGGAGATAAAAAAAGGGGGATGGTAGAAGGGAGGGCAGATGGGGGAGGAGGTAATCAAAAGTGAACACTTTCGAAAAGGGACAGGGTCAAGGGAGAAAATTGAATAAAGCGGGATAGGACAGGAAGGAGCAAAATATAGTTAGTCTTTCACAACATGAGTATTGTGGAAGGGTTTTACATAATGATATGCATGTGGCCTATGTGGAATTGCTTGCCTTCTTAGGGAGGGTGGGTGGGGAGGGAAGAGGGGAGAGAATTTGGAACTCAAAGTTGTAAAAACAGATGTTCTTAAAAAAAGTTTTTGCATGCAACTAGCAAACAAGATATACAGGCAAGGGGGCATAGAATCTATCTTGCCCTACAAGAAAGTAAGAGAAAAGGGGATGAGGGGGGAGTGGGGTGACAGAAGGAGGGCTGACTGGGGAATGGGGCAACCAGAATATATGCCATCTTGGAGTGGGGGGAAGGGTAGAAATGGGGAGAAAATTTGTAATTCAAACTCCTGCGAAAATCAATGCTGAAAACTAAAAATATTAAATAAATTTTAAAAATTCAAAAAAAAAGAAAGAAGAGCTAGAGCTACAGATCTCTGAGTATACAAGGCAGATGTAAAGATAAGTGCATGCTGGACTTGATCTCTGAGAAAATTTTTTCTTGTTTCCCCACACAGAAAACTCCCTGGAGAATATGATCATAGGATCATAAGTCTAGAGCTGGATAAGACTTTAGAGAGGTCATCTCAATTAACTCCATTTAATAGGAAAATGAGACTCCTAGAGATTAAGTGACTTGCACAGGTTCACAGGTGGCAAGTAACCCAAGTGAAATGACTCCAAAGTCAGCATTCTTTCCACTACGCCACAGGATTCATAGGAATGTCATGCCTTTCAAGCTCACCTGAGAAACTTGGGGAAATGTTAGTTCACAAATTATGCTATAAGAATGTAATGTCTCCATGATAGACTGTAAGCTCATTGAGGGCAGGAAGGGAATATTTCAATCTTGTCTTTGTATCACCAATATCTAGCACTGCACTTGCTACATGAAATTATAGGTTCATAGAATCGTAGCTCAAAGACACGGCATCCTAACCTTTTGGGGGGAGGAGTCATAGACACCTTAGAAAGTCTATGAACCCTTTCTCAGAAACAGCATTTGTTGCCTACATTCATAATGGAAGGAAATGCTAAATTTCATTTAGAGGTTAGTGAATATATGTGTGTATATACATACATGCATATTTCCCATTCAAGTTCTCGGACCTCCTAAAAATTTATCCACAGACTCCATGTGAGGTCCATGGACCTGAGGTTAAGAACCCCTGCTATAAAGCTAGAAGGGACTTAAGAAGGCATCTGATCCTACCTTCCCGTTATACAGAAGAGGAAAATTAGGTTTGGGGTGGGGTTGGATTAAGTGACTTGCCCAAAGTCCCAAAGACAGTAAGCATTGAGGCAGAGTCAATTGCCACCACCCCCCAATTCCAAAGTAGGTACTTTATGAATGCTTGTGAATAGAGTTACGCCAACAAGCATTTTTAAAGCACCTACTATGTGTCAGGCATTGTGCTAAACACTGGGGAAACAAAGAAAGGGGGGAATAGTTCTTGCATTCAAGGAGCTTACAATCTATTGGACTAATTGTAATCTATTGATAATAGAATGATTATATGTTATTGCATGATAAGAAGCAACGGATAGTGAAGAATTCAGGACACCTTGGGAGCACATGTATGAATAGATACTGAGTGCAGAGATCAGAAACCAGATGATTCTTTGTACAAACCCCAAAATAACATAAAGTAAAACAGTGATAAAAGAATCAGACCTTTGATCAAGGCAGTGGTTAATCATAGTTTCCAAAGACTGATGGTAAAGCCTGCCTCCTGCCTCTCAGCAGAGAAGGGATGAGAGAAAGGTACAAAATAATATGTACACTGTCAGATATAGCCAATGGGTTCGTTCTTGCATTTAGCCAATATTTTTGTTGCTACATAAGACTGGGAGGGTGAGGGGAGAGAAGAAAAGGGAAATCAATGGGAGGTTACAGCGATGTAAAAAAAGAGCATCAATAAAGCATTTATTAAATTTAAAATGCTAGTTCACAGATTGGAGTCAACCAATCACTTCAAATACCAGTGAACTTAGCTGAGTTTTTTTAATGGCATTGAAGTGAAAGTGAAATTTCTAAACAAAACAAAAACAAAACAAAAACCTTGACCTTCCAGGCATGGGAAACTGAAAGGTTCTCACAGTGGCTAAGCCCAGAAGGCAGTCTCCACTCAATGGAAGCCCTGGGGGTGAGCATGCCCACTCTTTTCACTGAAAGTGAGGCCTCTCAGGATAGCTTAGGGTCAACCTGAAAACCAGTTTGATTTCCCTTAACACTTTCTTTCTTCATGTGTGAAAAGAAATCCCTTTTATCCCACTTTCAAGACCAAGCTGCCCAAATTCTGCTAATTAGCCATTTAAACGACTTTGGTCTGTTTTAATTAGTAGGAGGGTAGCTAATGGAAATCTTGAAGGCATCCTCTCCATGTTTAGAGGTACCAAGGCATGACTTATCTCTGCTGGTAGGGAGTGAGGCTGTTTGTTCTTGGCTGAAATCAGGAGTGGTTTGCTGCCTTCACTCCCAAAATAAATAAATAAACAACACTCTCCCTGTTTCCTTTTCCCAGGGTTCAGGCTGTTTACAAACACAGACAAAGGAAAGTGGAAAACTGAGGCCATTATCTGGGGGATGTAGGCCAAGAGAAGGCTTTTCTTTTTCCTCCCTCAATATAACTGACATTTAAACAGCAGTGTAAAGTCACCAAAGCGTTTTACACACATTATTTCATTTGTTTCACCACAACTCTATGAGGTAGTGACTAGACCAATAATTACTCCCACATCACCCCCTCCCCCATTTTAAAATAAAAAAAAACTGAGGGAAACAGAGGTAAAGGTCACAGAGTCAGTAAATGTCTGAGGTGAGATTTGAACCCAAGTCTTTCTGACTCCAGTCTGGCATTTTAGTTACTAAGCCAAATTGCCACTCAAAAACAGCTAAGTCATTCATTTATTCATCCAGCAAATATTTACCTGGTGCCTAGTACGCTGAGCTCCATATTAGGGAAGATTCCAAGAAAAAAAAATACATCATGGTCTCTGCCATCATGGGGTTTACAGTCTCATTTTGGCCCAACCTGTGATTATAGAACTCCCATGAGGAAAATCCCTCTACCAAGACAGATAGCTTACTGTCCTGCAACTTTACATCTGAGAGAATTGCCTGTTCACACAGAGAGGGCTAAGTGATATAGTCAGTGTGTATCAGAGGCAGGACATGAATGCATGTTATACTCGATATCGACTATACCATGCTGCCTCTCTAAATGACAGTAAGGTAATAAATGCTGACACTTTTATAACACTTGAACATTTGCAAATCACTCTTATATATAGTCTCTTATTTATTTATTATTATATTATATATTATTATTTTATAATATTTAATTATTTATTATCTTGTATATACTTATACATACTCTCTTATTTTATCCTTAACTCCCCCCAACCCTACCTCCATGAACGGTACTTGCTGTTATCATCCCATTTTATAGAAGAGGAAACTGAACCTCAGAGAATTTAATCGATGTCCATGGTTGCATAACTGGTATTATTGGAGGTGGGATTCTGACTTTCAAACTGCCATGCTTTCCATAGACATAGACATCAAGACAGACTGTAAAAATAAGAGAAATGCAAAGCCTAATAGGAATTCGAAGGGAGGAAAGGTGGAGGGGGAATCAAGGAAAGATTCATTGAAGAGATGGCATTTGAGTTGGGCTTTGGACAAAGATTAGGAATTGCGTAGACGGAGCTAGGAGAAATAAACAAAAGCAGAACTTTGGTCAAAGTCATTCAGGTAATCCAACTTGAATCTCTTCCTAAAGCAGTACTTTGATCATATCTCTACTCCTCTCTCCTCCCAAGTTTTTAAAACTGTTTATTTAGTGCCTATAGGAGAAGTATTTAATTCAATTCAATTTCATTAGTGTTGTTCAATGTCTGATTTGTACCAAACACTGGAGATACAAAAACAAAGAACATGGTTTACCCTATTGGGCGGTAGCCAACGTGAACATAGAAAATTAAATACAAATTATATCCAAAGTAATTTCTGGCAGTAGGCCCTGAGTAATGGAGTAAAGGGGGACAGTTGAAGATGAGTTTCCTGTAGGAGGAGATACTTGAACTCAGATTTAAAGAAAGCTAGAGATTCTATGGGGTGAAGTTAAGGGAGGAGAACAACCCAGGCATCAGGGGACAACTTGTGGAGAAGCACAGAGATGAGAGATACATCAAGCAAGTCAGTTTGACTGGAATACTGATTGCACCAATCAATCAATCAGTCAATAAGCTTTACTAACTACCTACTGGCTTCCACACACTATCTTGAACACTGGGGATGCTAATATAATGAATGAAACAAAGAGCCTATATTCTAATGAAGGATATAGGAAAGGTGTATAAAAGTATATGCTGAATAAATATAAAGGGGAATATTCTGCCATAAGCTTGGAATGAGGGGGCAACAGCCAGATTGTGAAGGGCTTTAAAAGCCAAACAGAATGCTTTGTGTTTTGTTGTAGAAATAAGAGGGAGGTCCTGGCACTTGTTGAGTAGGTGAATGACATGGTTAGACCTATGGTTAGCTATATGTAGGTTAGACCTATGGTTGGTTAGGTGTAGGAAGGGAGAAGTTGGAAGTTGGAGAATTTTGCAAAAGTCCAGGTGAGAAGTGATGAGATGAGGGTAGAAAGTATGTTGGCAGCTGTGTGAGTGGATAGAAGAGAAGGAAAGACTATGGCAGAAGACTGGATAGGACTTGGTAACTGATTGGATGGGAGGCATGAGGGAAACTAACACACCAAGCACGACACCTAGAGATGTGTTGAAGCTTTCCATATTAGCCAGTATAAATTCCTCATTATTCCCTGAACATGCTACACTTCCTTCTGCCTACTTATGGCTCCCCTCTAGAAGACTCTCCTCCAAATTCTACCAGTTACTTAGCTCATAGCCTTTACAGACTTCCCTCTCCTAGGAATTGTTGCAAGACTTTATATATAACTGACCTTTGGAAGGTGTTGTACAAATAATGTTTTGTCACTTAAACACTTAATGAGTGTTCATCTTAATAACAGCTGATATTTGTGAAACATTTGAAGGTGGCAAAACCTTTTATATTCATCATCTCCTCTGATCCTCACAGCAGCTTTGGAGGGTAGGCGCTACAGATATCCCAAACTACATGAATCCTGCCTCTGACACATCAGCTGTGTGTCTTGGGCAACTCATTTAATTTCTAAGTGTACAGGACAGCTCCCTAAGATTATAAATTGAAGAAAAGATGCCCACCTGGATTGGTAGAGTTTCTTTACCTGAGAGTTCCCTATATTAATAGAATCACAGCTCCAATCCCCAAAAGAAGAATTCAAACCCTGGTTGTCCTGACTCCAAATTGAACATTCTATTTATTACACCATGCTGTGTTTCTTCTTTGGTTTTTAAAAATGTTAAGGGAAGGGATAGGGTTCTGTCCTCCTCATATATCTCCCACCTCACCTCTGAGGAACACAGTATTTCCACTCTCCACTTCTTTTTTTTAACGAATAACTACAGCGTCTGGGATTTTCCATGGACTGCGGCTACCCTACAAACCTTAACTATTTTTGATCGATTGCCTTTCTCTGTGTCCTCAGGACTTAGCACAGTGTCAGACACACAGGAAGCACTTAATGGATTCTTGTTGAAAAATGGAGCTGGACAAATATGCTTCTGTTTGTCCTTAGAAAAGTAGGAAGTTTCTCCAGGGATGATTATACACAGGAGGTAAGCCTAGTGACATCAGAAGATCCCCACAAGAACTTTAAAAGGGAAAGAATGATTTTGCCAAGGGACAAAAATAAACATTTAAGAAAATATACATATATCTAGGGATGGGAGAAGAGAATAACCACTCCCACACACACCTGCCCCAATGCTCTTCTTTGAGCTTTAGAAGACTATGTGAATTACCTTTTAAACATATTGGCTGTTTCCCTGACCATTCTCCACTTGGTTGGCAAGTTCTTTGCTCATTGCCACTTAGAACATATGAGTGGTTGCAAAAGAAGGACATGATGGTGCCGATTTTGGCATAGCGCCCATTTATGAGCCCACTGCCTTCCAAGGTCCTCCTGTATCCATTGACTGGGCCTCCTGGATCAGAACAGTTTTTTTCTTCCAGTACTAATGATGGAAATAAGAAAGAGAGAGATAGAAAACATTATTAAAATTCCGGAATGTTCATCTTTAGGAACAAATCATGCAATGACTTATATTGAATTTAAGATGCTGTCATTCAAAATTAAGTAACAACAGTGATTCAAAGTCACCATGGATAGAAAGCTCCTAAAAGGAAAATTTGTCTAATAGAAATATTTTCTTGGTGCATCCTTAAAACCAGAATGTCATTTTTAAACCTGGCATCAAAGCCTAGCCTCAAAAGCACTTGTTTTTCCTCTCCTTACACTGTGGAATTTTTAGCTTCCTTTGGAAGTTTCAGCATGAGCATGTTTAAATATAAGTTGGGCACATTCACTAAAAAGATGAACATTTCTGAGATTTTAGACTCTGCGGGAGTAGTTTGGCAGAAGCGATATTGTTTGTTTTGTTCTGAATGATGGTTTTGTTGTCTCCTGAATTTCACTGTGATTGGGCCATGAAATTGGGCTAGTGAGTTTCATCCCTGTTTTCCATCAATCTCACTTTCTGACTGAAGCACATAGTCAGTAGGTGGCTAGCCACTTCCTGTGCCATTAACTCTATTCTTTTTTCTTTATTTTTGGAGGGGGGAAGGCAGGGCAATTGGGGTTAAATGATGTGCCATTAACTCTAACCAACCAGTAACTTTTGTTCACTGAAGCTGACAGTAAGAACATCAGCAAAACCCTGTCATGCCATTTTTCAGTTGTGTCCAACTCTTCATGACTCCGTGGACCATATTGTTCATGGGATTTTCTTGACAAAAATACTGGAGTGCTTCACCATTTCCTTCTCCACTGGATTAAGGCAAACAGGTTAAATGATTTGCTCAGGGCCACATAGCTAGTAAGTGTCTGAGGCCAGATTTGAATTCGGGTTTTCCTAACTCTAGGCCAAGCACTGTATCCACTGAGCCACCAAGCTGCCAACAGACAGACCCCCACACTTTCTTTTTGTAATGCCGATTCCTATTTCAGTCCAAAATCTTTTTTGCAAACACTCACTGATAAAATCTTTCTATCCTTTAACACAAGTTGGATGAGAATTTAAAGTGTAAATGATATCACAGGAAATCTTGAGAACAATCCCAGATTCTTTCCAGAAATCCATTTTCACACTTCTTTGAGAGAGATAACATTTTATTTCAAAGATGGGTGATCTAAGGAAGCAGCATCAACCTCAAATAGCAAAGGGGACCACTAATCCATACAGAACGATCCCTATGGATGACATTTTGATTTAGTTTTAAAATGTTATGCTATCTATGTTTTATTGTATTTTTATTTATTTTGTTAAATATTTCCTGATAGCATTTTCAGTTTGTTCCTGCAGTGTTTTTGATGCCTCTGAGCTAACTCATAGAATGGAAGGAGTTTCGTCCAAGGTCTCAGAGTAAGTCTATTCCAGACTCACACTTTCAGTTATAGGTCATTAGAGATTTGTGTAGCCACTGCCTCCTTTTAATGATCTCTTCTTGGGCACAAGATCACTCATACCTTAAAATGGGCCCTATTCAATGCAATGTGGCACTTGTAAAGCCACTTCCTCAATCTCCTTTCATTCCTTCCCTCCCTTATAATTCAACACTTGTTTACCGGGAGTGAAAATAATCTCAAATCTTGAAGTTTAAATAAGAACAGAAACAAATTAAACACAAGCTATTTGGTATGCTGTCACTGATATTACATGAGCTTTGTTGATTGCCTAAGCTGTAGGGAAAATATTCAGTGAATCTACGAGTTTCTACCATGGGTGTACTGTTGGATTCTAGGAAGTTCATTTGGGTGCTCCTTGAACCTTGGAATGGGATGAAGGAGATCCCAATAGCCTTAAATGCCTGTAGCCATGAGCTATCAGTGAAAACTACCAAACCAGGGTTTTCACACCCAAGTCACTTTAGGATAACATCATTCCTCTGCCTTTTGGAGGCACATAGAATGATTCTAATAAAACCATAGTCATAAAATGGTGGAAATCACCAAATCTAATAACAATATAGAAAAGGCAATGTTGACAAAACAACAACTTAGATGCTAACTGACTATAAGAAGCCCCTAAAGCTAGATTCCCCAGAGACTAGCACCTGGTATAGTACACAGTAGGCCCTTAATAATTACATGTAGATTGATTGATTAGAACCTAAGGGAAGCAAAGAAAAACTGTGTCAGTTCTCAGCCAGGCTATATTCTGGGAGAACTGAAATTTTCCAACATAAAAGTTTTGAGGTCTTCCCTCAGCTTGCTTCCATAAAACCTTGTAGCTGGATGTCTCTCTCTCTCTCTCTCTCTCCTCTGAAGTAGGTATTGCATGAGCCTAATGATTTCCCGTGAATAGAACTCTGACCAGGAAGCCCTTCATAGGACCTTATATCCACTAGATTTTTAGTAGACTTAGAAAGTAGGAAGTGAGAAGTGTCCCTCAACTGATATATGAGAGCTATAGCCTATTCTCTATTTCTTTCATCAAAGTTCCCCATTTCGGGACTTTGTGGATGGAATCCTGGACAAAGTCAGTTCAACCTTAGTGCAAACCCTTCCTCTGATACAAGCTCTGTGGCCATAACCAGGTTGTTTAACTCCTCTGAAACTCATGCAATTCTCTAAGGTTTACCTACTAAGCTAGAAAAAGGTAGTCCAATCTGCTTTGATGAAAGATTTCTCATAGACTCTTCGTGCCAAAGGACAGTCATCTTCATTATAGAAATGCCTATTCCTGGGTCTTAGGAATATTATTTAGATTCAAATCTTTCCTCATAATAAGTGATTAATAAATTCTCTCTCTCTCTCTCTCTCTCTCTCTCTCTCTCTCTCACACACACACACACACACACACACACACACACACACACATGCTCTAAGCTGTCATCCAGGTGAAATGGGAGAGGCTGTCATGATATTTGGGACAGATAGAATGGAAGCTCCCTGAGAGCAGAGACTTTTGTTTTCATTTTTGTATCTCCAGAGTCCAACATAAATTCTGGAATGCAGTGGATGATTAATAAATGATAAATACTTGTTGGCTGATTGCTTGATTAATTGGTTAGAACCTAGGGGAGTCAGAGGAGAGCTGGGTCAATTCTTGGACAAGCTAAAATGCTGGGGTCTTGACATTTCTCAACACAGAACCTTCAAAGAATTGTGAGAGAACCTTCATTATTAAAGCATATCGGTCAACCTGGGAGAAAAACAAACAAACAATGCCCTTACCACAGGCTGGGTCGTGTCTGGTCCAGCTCCCATCAAGCTGACAAAAGGCGACCCGACTGCCTTTTAAGCTGTACCCTGGGAGGCACCTGAAGTAAACCTGGGCCCCATATCTAAGATCACTTCCTTCCACCATCCCATGGACAGGAACACCTGGAGTCCTACACATCACCACTGAGCATTCAGATATTTGAAAAAATCCACTTTGTTACAAAAAACACGACTTTTAGAGGATTCTAGACCACATATGTTAAAGCATTCAAAAAGAAGAAAGAAAATCATTTAAAATGGCCCTAGGAGGAAAACCAGAGCTTTATGACAGGCACATGTAATCTTGGCATTGGAGGGCAGGGCATATTTCATTTTACCTGCTGGCATAATTGGTGGGTAAAATCTCATTGCATTTATATTTCAGAAGGCAGACCCATCTCTGACTCACCAAGGAACGCTGTGATTTTTATAGACCTTCTCTTATCACCTCTGGATATTAAAGTTTCATTTCACCCATACAGTTTCCACTCAAGCCAATCATAGACACTTATATTTGTCACGTGGGAGAGTGGTTAATTATTCCAGTCCGCCACACCGCCCCCAAACAACTTCTCCACGAGCCACGAGGCGAAGTTTAGCCTCAGCAGGGCTAAAATTTTAGTAAAGGTCAGTCACACAGTAGGCTTTGATTGGATTTTTTAATTTCACCCACTGGTACCATTTGAAAGGCAAAATATCCTTTGGAAAGAAGGAAGCATTTTAGCATTTGCAGGTGGGATGGAAAGTGGGCTGGACCTGGAGTCAGAGGACCTGGGTCCCTGCTGCTCACTGATTTTGGAAAGTAGATGAATCACTAAACCTTGGTGAACTTCAGCTTGCTCATCTGTAAAACGGGGATAATAATAACTGCCCAGATTACCTCACAGGGTTTTGCAAGCCTCAAAGGAGATGATGGATGAGAAAGTGTCTTGTCAAACTGTAGACATAAAATAGTAATAACTTTAAGGAAGATATTACAAGCAGCGCAACCATGGTTTTTTAGGGATTTTAACAGATGACATTTGATCAACCATTCCAAGAAAGGGAATGGGAACTAGAAAGTATGCATAAGTCAAAGGTTTTTTATGGAATTAAAGTAATTCTGAATTAATTGATCCATGACAACTGAGGCCAGAAAGCTAAGGTATACAGTTCTAGAACTGTTTATCTATCTATCTGTCTATCTATCTATCTATCTATCTATCTATCTATCTATCTATCTATCTATCTATTGTTGGTGTATTCCCAGTGCTCAGCACGTTGCCTGATATATAGAAATAGGAAGCAGACCTGTGATTTCATTGATACAAGGACCTTCTGGGTAGGCAACTCCCTCTACCAGTGCAGGCTGATACCTTCTCTGCAAGCTATAGACTCTGAGATTTGCAAGGAGCACTAAGAGGGTAAGTGACTTGCCCAGGATCATACAACCAGGAAGAAGTGGAATTTGAATTCAGGTCTTTCCGCTTCCTTGGTTGTCTCTCTATCCACTATGTCACATTACCTGATATATAGTAGATAATTAATCAAACAGTTATTAAGCATCTACTATGTAAAGACACTGCTAAATGCTAGGAATACAATGATGAAAACAAAACAATACCTACCCTCAAAGAACTTGCATACTAACTAAGGAGAAAATCTGTACTGTATATGTATACATTCATACATATGTATTATTGAGAAAGTTGGTTCATTGAGGACCCCTACTCAAACTCTAATCAGTATTAACCAGTTCATTATGATTCTATAAGGGGTAATGATTGTTAGTAATTATTTTAATATATTCCTCTAGTAATACATATTTGATCAGTCATCTAATAATAGGTATAAGCAGTGTATTAGTCCATATTTTGCATAAGTTATAATAGATTCTAATAGGAAGGCCTCAAACTTTAATGCAATGTTCATTACTTGTTTACCAGCTATGGCATTTACTTGCATAACCACAAGAATGCTGACATGGATATCTCCATCCTGTTTTGCTCAAATTCCATGATCAAATGAGTGATGGCATGGCACAGAAAGTTCCCCCCTACTACCACCAGTATGTTCTTGGAGCATATGTATGACTTGTACCATCTCCTCTTACCTAACATAAGGAGGAGCCCATCCATCTTGTGACCACCTAGTCAGCAGAGATTTCACCCAACTTGTGACTCTGCTGACACATCATTTTTGCTTATTTTAGCTTATGTGTCATATGTCAACCAAATGGAATTATTTTGTATTTTATATAGAAGCTTTAGAATGTCTAGGTATCAAACCCTACAAAAATAGGGCCTTTGAATGAAGGGGCATCTTAGATTGAGAGGAAGGTCTAAGGTCCACTTCATTAGAGGGAGCCAGGTCCCTTTAATAAAGTGTTTTGGTTCAGAACTCTGCCTCAGTTTCTCTTTTAATTGTTCAGGGTGATTTAGTCCCCCCATTTTGTATGTATGTACATATATATGTATATATGTACATATATATAAACAAACAAGAAGCAAGGTAACATTGGGAAAGAGGGTGTAGACACTCAAAGCAGAAGATAATCAAGAATGGCTTCATGCAGAAGGCTTATTAATAAATTTTGATTGAGAATACCTAAGAATAACCAAAACCAAGACAGTTATCTGACCAGACAACTTAGTAACACCTAAGGTAATACCTAAGGGAAAAGTATACATTTCTATAGTTGATGCTCAGGAATGTAAGTCCACTCAAAGCAAGATTTTTTTTTTCTTTTTGCAAAGAGAGCTAAAACAGCCCAAATATATCTGCAAAATGAGATACCAATGAGAGCAGCAGATAGAAGAAAAACATAATTTCAGAAGAGAGAGGTTCAGTAATTTATAGGAGATAAAGTCCAAGAAGGAAGTCAGCCATAAAAAGCACATGGCCTCAGATGTCTATATATAAATGTATAGAGTATGAATAATAAATAAGGTGATTCTACTATAAGAAGGCAGATATGACCACACCGAGATTTGGCGGAATGGGACTCCTAACTGGACATGGCTATGAAGAGGTATAACATATGCAAAAATGGGATGGTAGAATGGCAGTATATATTAAGAAGATACACTTATCACTCATAGATGGCCAATAAGGATTTATTAAGCACCTACTATGTTCCAGGCTCTGTGCTAAGCACTGGGGATGCAAAAAAAGGCAAAGCCCTGGCCTGGATGGGTAAACATTATTATCCAGATCTCCCCTCCCTTTGAGAGACAAACTCTGTATAACAAAACAAAAGAAGACAAAAATCACTCCTGTCACAGCAACTTTCTTACCCCCAACCCCTTCTTAACCACTTACAATCTTTTCTGACATTAACAATCAACTGAAATAGCTCTCTCCAAGCACACCAATGAAATCTTGACCACCGTATTTTGATGGCTTTAAAAAAACTATTTTCAAAGATGGTTAGGGGAAAAGGAAAAGAATCTGTATGTTCTAAAATATTCATAGCCACTCTCTTTGTGGAGGCAAAGAACTGGAAATTGCGGGGATACTCATCAATTGGGGAATGGCTCAACAAGTTGTGGTATATGGTTGTCATGGAATACTACTGTGCTATAAGAAATGGTGAGCTCAATGATTTTAGAAAAACATGGAAAGACTTGCATGAAATAATAAAGAGTGAATTAAGCAAAACCCAGAGAATGTTGTATACAGTAACAGCAATATTGTTTTAAGAACAATTTTGAATAACTAAGTCATTTTACAATTGTAAATACCCAAATTAACTATGAGGAAACACTTTTTGCATCCAGAAAATAACTGATAAATAGAAGTATATATGGAATGATTATCTATATTTGTCTCTAGTGGTAGTCATCTCTAGGGCAGGGGGTGAGGAGAAAAGGAAGAAAATGGGAAAAAAAATTACATGGTAACTTTAATATTTAAAAGGAACAGCAAGGCATACATAATTGATTTGCAGCTTCATGTGCAATCATCTTTTTTCTACTATGTTATGAAATTGAGTGTTTTATTTCATAAATTAAAAATAAAATTTAAAACATCCTTCTTGACTAATTTGTAAAAGTTAACACATTTAATCATCTCTTCCTTGCAGATAGCCTCTTCTCCATGGATTTTCACAATACTCTTCTTTCCTGGCTGTCTTCGTGTTTTCTTGACCCCTCCTCAGTTTCTTTTGCTAGATGTCATCCATAATCCACCCCTTCTCCAATGGTGTACCACTAGGTTCTAGACTGGTCCCTGTTCTCTTCTTTCTCAGTGATCTCATTGGTTTCCATGAGATCTACTATCATTTCTTTGAAGATCTTTCTCTCTATCCCCAGTGTGGGGACTGGTCTTAGCACATAGCCTACTCAAAATGTACAACTGAATTTCTTTTTTTAATAGTTGCAATCAATTTATTAAAAGAAATGATTGGTTAGGTATCTGCAATAGTGACTTCAACTTCTACACCTGATTCAATGCTGATAGAAGTGATCTGTTTAACAATTTCAGAAGGACTGTGCAAATCAATAAGGCGTTTGTGGATTCTCATCTGGAACCGATCCCAAGTCTTTGAACCTTCACCGCAAGGAGTCTTTCTAGTTGTGATAAGAAGTGAGTATTCGAACAGGTTCCTTCATTTTCAAGTTCTTTTCTTTGGCTCCTCTAATTAGGTCAGCACACCTTTTTGAGTGATTTCACATTGTGGCTGGCCAAGGTGATCTGGCTCAGATGAATGGCCACTTCAGGCTCCACAAGAGTCTTGCCAGTGTCTTTGAATGCTATGGCAGTAGAATGGCTTCCTGAGAGCGAACAGTGGCAAATCAGGAGGAGGAGAGGCACGGACTGCTGACTCCATGCAGCTGCAGAGGTGATACCTTCACCAAAGAGCTCCAACTGAATTTCAAATTCAACCCATCTGAAAACATGATGTTTTTCTCCATACCGTACCATCTTTCTGTTTTCCCTATTTCTTTTGAGGGAAAGAAATTCCCTCAATTCCTTCAGTTCTTCTATCATTCTCCATCAATGTTCACAAACTTGCCATCAGCTTGGACTTTTTCCTCTCCTTTGTCCCTTATTTCCAATCTGCTGCCAAGTGTGATCAATATATCTCACATCTGCCTTGGTATTTGAATGGAATTCCCTCAGCACCTGGGTCTCCCTCAACCTGGAACATCTATACTTTCCTGCAACCTCACCACCCTGGAATACCCCTCAACTATGCCAGCCACTGATCCCATTTGTGAACTCCTCCCAGGACCTGCATTTTGGGAAGTGATGCAGGCCAGTCAACACTCATTCTTCTGGCTCTGCTTCTGACTCTTAACACTATTCCACAACACTGCAAACAAACCACCTCCCTTTCTAGCTCCTTTTTCTTTATTGTCTTCCCCCCTTAGATTTAAGCTTATTGACAGCAAAAACTCTCTTTCTTTTTTTCTTGTATTTGTGTTCGCAACACTTGGAACAATGCCTGGCACATAGTGAACACCTAATAAATACTTACTGCCTTGTTGCCTATTCCCTTCTCTCCACTCACATAGCCATCACCCTGGTTCAGGTCCTCACCTTTTCTCACCTAGGCTATGGTCATAGTCTCTTCAGTGGTCTTCCTGCTTCCCGTTGCCCCCTTCTTTCACCCATCCTCCATCTAACTCTCCTGCTCAAGAAACCCCAAAGGTTCTTGTCCATAAGATAAAACTCAAACTTTTCTATTTGAATTTTAAAGCCCTTCACAGTTTGGCTCCAGTCCAGACCTATTGCCCATTACTCTTTTTCATACACTCTATGTTCTGACCCAAACTGGCCTATTTGTCACCTCCCATATGTGGCCTTTTGTCTCCATTATCTTTCTTTGCACAGGTTATTCTCCATGCTTGGAATGTACTCCATTCTCACTGCTACCTCACTGAATCCCTGTATAATCCCTGCATATATCCCTGCACATCTGCCACCTCCTACAAAGCATCAATCTTGAACCCATCATTTACTAATACCCTCTTCTTGGTAATTACTTTGAATTTATTTTGCTACTAATTTGCGGTTAATTTTTCTGTGTACATGTTGTTCTATAGAATAGAATTTAAGATTCTATAGAATAGAATTTAAGATTCTGTTTCCTTTATTTTGTGTTTATATCCCAAATGTCTAGCACAGTGGCAAGTATAGGAGGTACTGAATCAAGGCTGGCTGAATGAATGAAGAAAAGTTGAGAGAATTTTAGTAAGGATCAAAAAGGAAATTTTAACATCCTATGCTAACCCAGAATTATGGAATCTGAGTTAGAAGGGACCTCAAAAGACATCTAGTTCAACCCTTACCAGAACAAGCATCTCCTTTACAACATATCAAGTCTCTACATGAAGATACCTATCTAGTGCGGAAGCAACTACTTCATGAGGGAATTCATTATACTGTCAGCCAGCTGTTAGAAGTTTAGGAACTTTTCTCTCAAATTGAGTTCAGTTATGACTCTTCAGTTTCCTCCTATTAGGAAAAACAAAAACAATATTGTCATGGGATACAATATAGACCAGCTGACCAAGAGGAAGTAGATGATAAGATAGATAACAGCAGGTGACGCAAAGATCCAGTGCTACCCAACTTTAATTTTATTTGTGTTCTCTTTGTTAAGAGCAAGGATTTTCAGACTAAGGAAGATAGGACAAAAAAGTTTCACAGTCAGTCACAACTCAAAATAATCAAAGAAATGGGAAGATAGAATAAAGTGTCCTCAAAACATCACCAGGCAGTGGTATACTGCATCTGAAATAATCAGCAAATGTAATTGTTGAACCACCATTGGTGATCTCTCAAAGAAAGTGCCACAAGAATGAAGAAAAGGTAAAGCCCTCAATTTCAGAAACAGGAAAAGGGTGCAGTCTACAAATTATAGGACAGTGAGCTTGACTTTGATTCAGGCAAAATTCTAAGAAAGGATTATCTGTTTCCTAGGTGATTACATAACTGGTTCTATTCAAAACTAGCTAAATAAGTGTACCCAAAAATTGGTCATTAGTGAATTAATCTTAACTCTGGCAGAGGTCTATATTGAAATGCCCCCAGGGATATGTCCTTGGTGCTACTTAACATTTTTATCAGTAACTTGGATAAAGACATAGATGTCATGCTAATCACACTTGAAGATAACACAAAGGTAGGATGAATACCTAAGACATTGGAGGACGATTAAAGATTGAACAAAGTCTTTGACAATTAGAATTATGGGCCGAATCTAGCGTTAAAAAAAGATACATACTTTAAAAAAATCCTACATTTGGGCTTTTAAAAATCAGCTCTACAAGTATGGGGCAACACGTATGAAAAAGGTCTGGTGATTTTAGTCATTTGTAATCCCAACAAATTAACAAAACAGCCAAGAACACAAATGTTATTTTATATGAGGTGTGGTGTGGTATCCATAATGCAGGAGGTGACAGTCCTAATGCACTCTGCCCTGGTCATATTACATCTGGAGTATTATGCTCAGTTCTAAGTGGAGAATGGAGAGTGACCATGATAAAGAGGTGACTAGACTTGAAGCCACTCATGCCAGTTAATGGAAATTAGGTTGATTAGGTTGGAGGAGAGAAGACATGAAGGGAGTGGAGACACAATTTTTGTCTTCAAATAGCTAAAGGGCTGCCACATGGAAGATGAATTGGACTTTTTCATATTGACCCCAAAGGAAAAAACAAAGAACTATAGGAGGAAGCTGAAGAATCATAATTGAACTCAATTTGAGAGAAAAGTTTCTAAACTTCTAACAGCTGGCTGACAGTATAAGGAATTCCCTCATGAAGTAGTTGCTTCCCCACTAAAAAGGAATCTTTGTGTAGAGACTTGATATGTTGTAAAGGAGATGTTTGTTCTGGTAAGGGTTGAATCAGGTGTTTTTTGAGGTCCCTTATAACTCAGATTCCATCATTCTGGGTTAGCATAGAATGTTAATTTTTTTTTTAAAAAATTACCTTTGAGATCATTTAGCCCGAGCCACTTGTTGGTAACTGAGGCCAAGTGCCATTAGTGATTTACCCAAGTGACTTAAAACTAGGAAGAGCTAAGATTTGAACTCAGGTCTTCCTGTGGGTACACAGAAGGTCTTCAATAAATGCTTGTTGATTGATTCATTCATATCCAGGTCTTTTTTCATAATACCTCATTATCAGGCCCAAACTAAAAACTCTCAAGTCTATAAAATCATCACTTGAGGAGTTCTCCAGCTGAGTTTTCAATGTATATTTGGTGTTGAATATGTGAATAAAAACCTGGTAAATTTCAGTCAAACATACAGATATTTTGGATTACGAAACCAAGTTTGCTACCTTGATAAGATTTTCATAATCGACAAACAGCAATCTAAGTCAATGAGTAAAAAGTCTCACCAGGAATTTTCCTTCTCATATACTATCAATTCATTGATGAGAACGTGAACAGAGAAGTCTTCCATGGAGTCTTTAAATCTACTAGCAAACATTTCCTGTTTGATTACCTCTACTATCTTCTCACTACCTTCTCCTCCAGTCAACGTACATTCACCTACTTTTCTATGAACTCAAATCTACCTTCAATCTTCTATTGCTTTAATTAAAAAGTATTGCTGTTATCTCTTTTCCCATCACCTTCATTTCCAAATGTCTCCATGCTCCCCTCCCTTCCCCAGAAAGACAGAGGGTGGAATTTCATTCTTTTAGTTACAATATATTCAATGACTTTTCCATCAAATTCCCCCAGAAAACCCACACTCCTCAAAGAACTATCTAAATATTAAAACCCATAACTGAGCTCACCCTGGGTTGGTCTAAGGATTCCTCTCTAAAGCCTTGTCTCAGAGCAATCCCTACACAATGGGCGTTTCTTGTGCCCTGGTCCAGGTGGAACACATTGATCCAGACTTCTGGGATGCTAACCACAGAATCTGCCAATTCATTTCTCTTGGTCTGAAATGATGAAGACTTCTAATTTGTGTGCCTATTCTGGACAGCCATTGAGAACATTCTTTTATTTCCTCTCATCTGTTTCCTGGACCTTCATCTCACAATGACTTGTCATTCAGCTTTCTCATGACTGAGCCCTCTCTGCCTGTTAGACTCATAAACCTGCCTGAATTTCACCACAGCTTTGGTCTCCAGTTGGGTTTCAAAAAAGTCTCTTTTCTATTGAATTATTCTGATTTTTTTAAGAAACACCTTTTTGTCTCTCAGATATTCTTCATGACCCCTTTTTGTCAAAATCTCATGGGAGCTTTTTATGTCATTTCAAATCTTTTTTATGGTGTGTTCTTATGCAATGATAAAGTAAAATCTTAAACATATGAATCTCTGGCCTAAGTGAGCAACAAGTTCCTGAATTTTTAAGCAATATGTTCCATTTCCCTATTGCTTTTGGAAAGGAGCCTGAGAAGGGAAACTCACCAGACTTTGAATGCAACTTCATTCTATTTTTTCTTCAAAAGAAGCATTCTGGCAGGATTTCTCATTTATTGCATTGCTGATATTTCAATTAAACATGGTAGATAGTGTTCAAGACAAAAGTAATATGATATTAGTGGCCAATTCTCAAGGAATCAGAAATGTGGCAGAATGTCAAAGACTTGGGAGAAAAAATTCTCAGACTAAGTTGCTACTCTTCATAAAGCAAATGAGAGAATATTAATAAATACTGACCCTTGGCAGCTAGGTGGCACAGTGGATAGAGCACTGGACCTGGAGTCAGGAAAACCTGAGTTCAAATCTGCCCTCGGACTCTTACTAGCTATGTGATTCCAGGCAAGTCAACCTCTCTTTGACTCAGTTTCCTCATCTGTAAAATGGGGATAATAATATGCCCAGGATTATTGTGAGGATCAAATGCAATAATATTTGTAAAGCACTTCACAAACCCTAAAGCACTGTATAAATGCTATACATTATCATTATTGGTAATAATAATATCAGTAGGGATGTGTAAATCTAAAAAGAATCCTTGTAGTATGAGAGTTGCCTAGGGCACTGAGAAGTAAAATGATTTGCCAGGAATCACATAGCCAGTATGTGTCAGAGGTTGGATTGGCTTCTAGGTCTTCCTGACCTCAAGGCTGATTTTCCCCCATTAGTCCATGTTCTTTCTTCATAATCAAGTAAGACATAAAATAAGCCACCATTTGCTTGCCATAGGCTTTGCCTTTCTCACAGAGGATGTTCAATACAGAATCTAGATGGAAGAGGGATTGCTTGCCAATGATAAGGTCCTCTCGATGTTCCTGTTTGAGGATTACCGCTGACTGCATCAAATTCTTGAATGTTTAAGTCACCTAAATGAGATATAAATGCATTTCAGGCCTGACTATCCACATAGGGAACACCAAGTGGACAAAGCATTCCTATTGTGCGGACTGTAATACATTGTTGCATGCACATCTCATATATTATCTTGGTCAGATATTACCATGGGTAATGAGCTGGGCCTAGAATTGAACTGAAGTAGAGGGGCATGTCAAATGGTCTTTGGGAAATTGGGAATTGATTTTTAGAAGTCCTCTCCCCAAACTTCTCCTTGGGAGAAAAGCCTATCTTTTTAACAACAATATTTTTATGGTGGTAGCTGCAAATTATAGAGACCATGGCCTCCAAATAATTTAAGTCCAGCATCATCCAAAGGATAACAGGGAGACATGAGTCAGTTGCAACAAATCATTACAATAAAGACTTGCACAACAGAAGTAGAATAAAAAATGGCATCGGAAAAGAAAATATGCCACTGGACACATAGGGAGAGAGAGGGACAAGACTCAGCAGTCATGAAATGTCAAAACATCTACGGAAAAGAACTCCAGCACATTTCGTGGGCAACTCCTAAAGGATTTACAAGATATAGACAAGAATTTCATAGGACCAAGAGGGCTTGGACAGATTACAATTGGCATCATTTGAGGAAATATCCACATTGATAAGACCTAAGAAGTATACGTGAATTTATATGTGCATTGAAGAACCACTATGAATTAGGTCACTATAACTACCCACTTTACAGATGGGGATGACATTACACAGAACTGGGATGTGATTACTCTAGACCACATAATAAGAAAAAGCCAACACTAGCAAAGCATCCAAAAGGCTAATAAAGAAACTATAACACAGACACATCCATGATTTTGGCCTTGTGGATCTAATGAAATGATGTTCATCATTCATAACTTGAGATAAACTTAAATTTATAAATTCTCAAAGCATCACCATTAGGATCATACCCAACGAGTTTTACCAGTGGAAAAGACAAGGCAGAGATGGTTAGTGTTTTGTTCTAGATAAAAGTAGATGCTGATAGAAAAGTCTAAATTAAAACTTGAGGGATTCCCAGATCATTTTCTTGTGATCATATTGCCAACCTTTGGACTCACATTAGTATAGGGATATATTTCTAGTAGCAAAAACAGAGGTATTGATCATGTCACATGTGTAGCTTTCCTTGGTTGACCAAGATGAAATCCAGAAACAAGCACAGTAATCCAATCTAGTCCCACAACAACCATAGGTTACTTAATTTAAAGCCATAAGAAACCTTAGCAATCTAAGCCCCTCGTTTTACAGATGAGGAAACTGAGGCCCGAGAGAAGGGACTCATTCAAGGTCATATAGCTGTTAAGTAATTAGTTAAAGATGGTATTCAAACCCAGGCATTCTAATGCCAAATCCAATTGTCTTTTGAACTGTGTAGTGGTGGAGAGAGTGTTGGGCTTAGAGTTAGGAAGCCCCAGGTTTGGATTTTGCTTCAGGCATTTATTAGCTTTAAGACCTCAGGCAAGTCATGGAAATCCTCTGGGCCTCAGGGTTTCACTCAAGGGCGTCTTCCAGTTTTAAATCAACAGTCCTAAAAGCCTTTCGCATCTTGTGCAAATCTCAACTGAACAAACAAGAATGTCTGCCTGACAGTAATAATAATCAATGTCCACCTGAGGGAAACTGTGAGATGGACAAAGGCTGTCTTTGCAACCCCCTGTTCTCTTCCTCCCTCTGCCTCTATGTCCATCTCAATTACTGTAGCCTGAGAGATACTGAGGCTTAGCAGATGGACTGGTGACCATGGAATCAGGAAGACCTGGGGCCAGTCTAACTCTCTGCACTTGTAACAAGAGTTGCACAGTGCTTGGCACTTAGTAGGTACTTAATAAGGAGGTTTTTTGATTGATTAATCGATGTATCTATCACTTGACGATTTGCAAAATGATACACACAAATATGCATATGTATGCATATATGTCTATTATGTTATGTGTATTGTATGTGTGTACCCTATGTAGGTGTGTGTATACATGTATGTATATATTTGTATATGTGTATGTGTACATGTGTGTGTGCATATATGTATATATGTACACACACACACACACACACACACACACCCCTTGGTTTATATATACACGCTCTGAGGTAGGTGCTACTATTCTCCCCATTTTACATGTGAGATAACCAAGACTGAGAGAAGTTAAGTGACTTGCCCAGGGTTATGCAGATTGGAAGTCGGGTCTTCTGACTTCCAGTGACTCTATCCATTATGTCACCTAGCGGTCACACTTGCCAGCTTCACAACCCCATACATGGAATTTAATCTCTCTGTGTCTCAAGCAACTCCCTAAAATTTCACTTAAAAGGGGAGGCATTGGAGGTAGTTCCCATATCTTTCACGCCAGACTTTTTCAATTAAGGAACCCTCGTTAGGATTAATCAATCTTGTTGGTAAGCATAATAACCCATAGGGAGGACCTGATTAAAAGTTACTGGGGCAGGACGATTTATCATGTAACCAGTTCATCAGCTGATATGTTTTGCACTTCAAATAATTAAGGATTGTCCAGCGGCTTTCCCATCTCCTTAAAAACAACTGTTTTCTAGTAAAATCTAGACATCTGGGGAACTCAAGTTTAATGTTTATTCTAATAAGATAGAACAAGGATAGAGGCTAGGAGCTGGACCTGTACTTTAATTTCATTAGGGGACTCCCAGATGAGGAAATTCCCTTTACAAATGCAGATTTCATTCTCTACAACTTTGAAAATTGTCTGAGGCACTGAAAGGCTAAGTATATTATCCTGGTCAATAGGCTAACAGTCAATCTATACTATTTCATTTCATCCTCTCATCAGCTTTTTAAGGATCCAGTTATTATCGTAATGTCGATGATTAATGATCTTCCTGCAGCTCAGGTTTGACCATGTCATTCCCCAACTCAATACATTCCAGGGGCTCCCTTTCACCTCCAAGGTCTAATATAAGACCTTCTGTTTGGCTTTCAAAGCCCTTCATAACCTAGATAACACACACACACACACACACACACACACACACACACACGCATGCACACACACACACACACACACTCTCTTTCCAATCTTCTTGCACATTGCACATCCCCATGTATCCTGTAATCCAGTGACACTGCTCTCTTTGATGCTTCTTGAATGTTCTGTTCTATCTCCCAACTCTGCACACTTTCTCCGGCTGTTTCCCATGCCTGGAATTCTCTCCCTCTTTATCTACACCTCCTGGTTTTCCTGGCTTCCCTCAAGCATCAGTTAAAATCTCACTTTCTTCAGGAAGCCCTTCTGGATCTGCCTTCACTGCAGATCTTAATCCAGAGCCCTCCCTCTTTTAATTATCTCTAATTTGTCCTGTTCAGATCTTGTTTGTACATAGTTGTCCACATGTTGTCTCCATCATTTTTCTGTGAACTTCCTGAGAGCAGAGATGGTCTTTGTATCTCCAGCCTTTAGCTCAGTGCCTGGCACATAGTAGGGACTTAAATGTTTATTGACTGAGTGACTGAGCAATCTCTTCCTCACATTCTTCCAGTCTGACTATAACTTTTTTTAAAAAAGCACATTATCTAAAAAAGATAAAAGTCACTATGACATTGCAATGCTACTATAAGGAAATCAAATTGGCATCATTATTGATTCACTTTCTATATTCTGCCTGGTTATTCAGGAAAAAGTAAAAAGAGAGAGACCAAGAGCTAGTCTCTATCTCTCTCTATCTTTGTTTCTCTTTCTCTCTGACTACATCTCTGTCTGGCTTTGTCTCTCTCCCCTCATTTTCCAAAAGTCTAAATTCTCCACTAATTCCTAATGTTCTTTCCTATATATGATAATAAAAGAAAGTGGGCAGGTCAGGTGGGCTTCATGACTCACTGATTCTCATTTTCAATTCTTGGTATTATTGAATGATGAAAACCATTGTTGTCGTAGAGACCTCATCTGATACAATCAATTATACTTGTTTTATTCCTTTGTCTTAGAAAAGAAAACCTCTTCACCAAGTCAGGGTTAGTCACCCTTGCCCCATGTTCTAATTTCATATGATGTTTCTACCTTCAGTCAGTTGGGTTTGCAGAGGGAGGCTGGGGGTGGAGGGGAATGGGGGCAGGGAGTTGACCCAGTTCAAACCGGTATGTATTCTCTGGGTTGTTTGAGCTTAGTCCTATTTAGCAATAAGACATCCATTTAAGCTTGGCATAAGGAAAATCTTCCTATCAATTAGTGCTGTCCAAAAGTGGAACAGGCTGCCTCAGGTGGTAGTGGGCTTCCCTTTGTTGAAGGTCTTTGAGTAAAAGCTGGATGGCCATTGTCAGGTAAATGTGTTGCAGAAGGGGATTCTTTCTAGGTGTGGCTTAGACTCCATGGCCACCAAGTTCCTTTGCAACACTGAGGTTTTGTGACCTCTGAAACTATGCCTCTGTAATCTTGGTATTTACCTTTATGTAAGGGTATGACTCACTGCCACTGCTCTCTGTAACCACTCTTTCTATGGACACTGTATTTGTAGGAAAGTGCACCTCCCTGTTTATAGGAATCATGTTTTGTAGCTACTATTCTATTTAATTTTTGTCAGTGCCTTCCCTTTGAGCTAATTGTATCCATTGGCTAACTGCTAATGGGAAGTACTTTGGAGAGAAGAAGGGAAGACTTATAATTTTTAGTGTTAAAGTAGCCTTTTGCACAGTACCACCCTCTATATACTCAATCTATGAGGCCAAGCACAATTTGGGTGAGCATCCTAGAAGGGATGTTATACTTAAGATCACAGATTTAGAGCTGGAAGAGACCTTAGAGTTTCATTTAGCAAGTGAGGAAATTGAGGCCCAGAGAGATTTGTCTTACTCAAAGTCACCCAGATAGTAAATGGTAGTGCCAGGATTTAAACCCAGTTTTTCTGACTCCCGATGGAGCGTTCATTCCACTATACCATATTGCTTCTTGTTGATGAAGCATATAGGATTATAAACTATTAACTTGAGCAAGAACCATGATGAGGGGAGATTCTTCCTTCTAGGACCTTGGAATTTGGCATGTTGCCCTCCATCAGATTCTTAGGAAATGTGATTTTCAGCGGACTATAAGCTCCTTGAGGGCACTGTTTTTTGCTTTGTCTCTGTACCCTCAGTTCCTCACACATTGCCATGCAAATAAGAAGTGATTAATATGTTTGTTAGAAGGGGTTGGATTGGTTATGGGTGCAGAGCTGACATCAATAGAATTCATTTTGCTCATTATCCAGTCTAGAAGTGTTTATTCTTGATGCCAAGAGCCTAGTTAGTCTCTGTTTCCTTGTTTTTCATGACTGGTGATGGTGGGTGGATACTGGACCATGACGTTATTTCTTATTCTATTGGGAAAGCGAGTCAGGACACACTACACTCTTGTTGTCTTCTCTTTAGTCATCACTGATTCACCAATTACCACCCCAAAGGCAAGGGGGGACCGCCCCAGTCTGTTTCTCCTCACCCACAGTTCTCTAGCGTGGCTTCCATTTGTATTTCATGCCTCTTGGACAAACGAAATGAAATTTTTCCCACAAAGGTCCTCACCAACCAAGGATAATGAGACTGACCAGTAATGTAATCCCCACTGAAGACCAAACTCTTTTCATGCCTTTCCAACCAATGGAATTCACCACCACCCCCCTCCCCTGGGTGTTTTGCAGCCCTCTACTTCTGTGAATGAGACAGTATCCATGGGAAATGACGGTCGAGTCACACACACTGTTATTTATTCATCCGGCGGCAATTTGGAGGCTGTTGCTCACAATTAGCTGCTTGATCTTAAACACTATTGTCCTTGGCCCCTGGAACACTGTGTCTTTTGGAGACCACTTTTCCGGTATTCGGATGGCCTACTTAATTAGACAATCAGGACTGTCTGTGCTTAGGCTACTGGGAAGCTAAGTAAAATCTGAAAATTCATTGCCATTTTGCCTCCTGTCTGAAGTCTGAAATCAACCCAGCATATCCCCATTTACCCTCAATCCCTAAGTGACTGGAGAGTAGCTGAGTGGTCCCAGGTACCTCCATAGCAACTTGACTACCAAGAAGAACATTCCCCCAGCAAATTATGTCTAGACTTCTAATCTCTCAGGGCTTCTGATTCTTATAGTTTTTATAGAAACTGACCCATGAAAGAAGAAAGTATCTCCCATCTCTGCCCCTTTGCGCACAGGCCATCCCCCTCACACCTGGAATGTTCTCTCTTCACATCTCTACCTCTATGGTATCCCTTGGTATTCAAAGCTCCATTCAGGTAGGCTCTCCTACTGGAAGCCTTTCCTGATAGCCCTAATCATTAGTGAATCATGATTATTCCCAACCAAAGATTACTTTTATTTAGTTTGCATATTCATTATATTTATTTATGTATATTATTGGAACCCTCTCCTCTTTCCTCCTTCCCCTCACTCCAGTATAATGTAAGCTCCTTGGAAGAGGGGAAATTTTTTTTTTAATTTTCTGTCTTTGTACCCTCAGCACCCACAACATGATTTACATAGTAGATAATACTTAAACTAATACTTAAATAAATATTATACTGTGCATTTGATGACTTTGCATTTATTGTCTTTATGCTTTATTTTGCATATACTTATATATATCCTTAGTGCCTCACCCATTAGAATATAAACTCCTTCTTATGGGGGACTACTTCATTAATTGTACTTGAATCCTCCATACCCAGCACAGTGCCTGATGCATATTAGGCAATTCATAAATGCTTATTGATTGGGTAATGAAGATATTGAGACTCAGAGAGGTCACAGAATATTTTCAGTTACTCAATTTATGCATGGTAGTAGCAGGGTCTTGATTTGAATTCAGGTCTTCTGAATCCAATCTGGAACACTGTGCCACATTCATATTAGACAGCCAGTTGCCTATGTGTACCCATGACCCACACAGTTGCCAGGGATGACAATGGCAATCAATACTATAAACCTGAAGTTAAGTGTGAGGATATAAATCAAGCTCCAAAGGCTTGAGGGGATAAATCACATGAAGGCTTCCTATAAAGTATGCTTATATCCTTAGCTAGAAAAGAGAAGAGACTTGGTTTCTTTTATGGAGTCACCAACAGGAAGGAAAAATAATGCTGAATGACACTTAATATGCCAGTGTGGACACAGAGAACCAAGAAAGGAGGTCTCCATCCACCAGTGCAATGAGAAGTCAGAAAAGGCAGCCTGGTAGGGAGGGTGACTGGGAGGCATATTAGTCCTTTTCAGATGCTCCCCTTCTCATTATCTCTTTTCTCTATCACTCTTCTATTTCCTTCTTTCCCAACAGGGAGGGATGAGGTCATCCTGAGCTAAGGGGGCTCAAGGCCATGCATCAGGAGTTGAGATGGGCTGTCTGCCTCTTCTTACCACAGGCAACAGTCTCATATATGCCTCCTGCCAATAAGTCTTGTCTTGCTGATCTCATCTGCCAAAGGCAAATGTAGGAAGCTTATGTAAGCACCAGACAGAAAGAAGCCCTTAGGAACCCAAGGGCCAATTTGGTTTTTTTATTGCTGATGGACCACAAATGCTTTTTCACCTTGGAAAAAGACACAGGATACAACTACATACAGAGGCAAATGCTTCATAAGGCAATCTCTTTTCCTCTCATTATTGCGCAGAAATTTTCTTCATCCCCCAGTACACTGTCTGGTAAAATGTCTCCACTTATCCACCTAACTCAAGTGCTGGACTTGAGTTTGAATTGTGTCTCCAACGCTTATTAACTGTGTGACCCTGGGTAAATCCTAACTTCTCTCTGTCTCAGTTCCCTCAACTGTAAAATGAGAGTGTCAGGTCTCTTTCAATTATCTCTCTATAATTCTAGGAAAATATAACTATCATAACCATTACCTTGATGTTTGGAAGTAGCTTTTTCTGGAACCCATGTGTCCTCCGCTTGGTCAAACTGGATTTACTATAGTCCCCCAAACACATCCCCTGCCTTCCTACTTCCATGCCTTTGTGCAATTCAACAACTCAGCTAGCATCTATTAAGCACCTACTGTATGCAAGGCACTACTATAGGAGCTGAGACTGCAAAAATGAAAATTGTACAGTCCCTGACCTACAGAAGCCTCCATTACACCGGTGGGAAGAGGGGATGAATAAAACACATATACAAACTTATTAATACAAAATAACTTTGAGTTGGGGCAATGGGGAGAGCACTAAAAATTAGGATGATTGAAAAAGACCTCAGACAGGTTACAGTAGCAGGGAAATTCAGCTTGAAGGCTACTTAGGGATTCTGAGAGGTGGGGGTTGGGGGAGGAAGGAAAGCACTACGGAAAGAAGTCACCAAAGTGGGAAGCAGGATGTCATTTAAGGGAAATAGCAAGTCTGGAGGGAATGCAGCTTCTGTGAAGAGGAGTGTAAAACAAATCTGGAAAGAATGGGCTGGAGCCAGATCTATGCCTTCCTTGAATTCCCTTTCTATCAATTTGGTTGAAGGAACTGGGCATGTTGAGCCTAGAGGAGAGAAGACTTGGGGGTTGGGGGAAGATGATGGATAACTCTCTATATCTGAGGGTCTGTCGGAGGAGGAAGAGGAAGAGGAAGAAGAGAAAGAGGAGGAGTAGGAGGAGTACACTTGTTCTATTTAGTCCAGAAATCGAAACCAGGAGCAATGGATAGAAGTCACAAAAAGGCAGATTTACGCTTGATGTCAGGAAGGACTTCCTAATAATTTTCTTTTCAGTTGTGTCCAACTCTTTGTTACCTCATTTGGAGTTTTCTTGGCAAAGATACTGGAGTGGTTTGCCATTTCCTTCTCCAGCTCATTTTACAGATGAGGAAACTGAGACAAACAGGGTAACTGAGTTGCTCAGGGTCACATAACTAGTAAGTGTCTGAGGCTGGATTTGTACTCAGAAGGTTGAGTCCTCTTGACTCCAGGCCAGGTCCTCTGTGCACTATGGCAACATCTAGCTACTCTCCCAATAATTAGAGCTGTCCAAAGTCAAATGGGTGGTGAGTATTCCCTCCTTGGAGGTCTTTGCGTGGAGGCTGGACAACTACTTGATTGACCTAATATAGTGGGGATTTTGTTGCTTATGAGCGGGACTAAACTTCCTTTCCAGCTCTTGAGTTCTATGATTCTGTAATTCTTACCCATCATTCAAGACCCAGCTCAAATTCCATTTACACTACCAAACCTTCTCCTCTTTCCCCCATTAGAAAGAGTCGCTCCTCATCGCTGCCAATAGCACTATATATTTCCTATGCTGTGTTTTCATTTTCAATTTTGTTTTATAGTCACTTGTGTGCATATGTTTTATCCACTACCAGACCATAAACTCCATGAGGGCAGGGATCATCTGAGTAAGCACTGTGGAACACACAAAGATGATGTTCATGTTCTACTGGACTAAATGATTTTTTTTAAAAACTTATCTTGCCATCTTTTATTAGAAGCACGCCATCCCCAGCCAAAATCTTCTCATTCCTATCTTTTAAGCCATGGTCCAGAAACCCAAATCCAATTCTTTGATGCCACATTCTTAAGCTAACTCTTCACTTCTCAAGTCCAAATCCAAATCCAAATGGGATCATGCCTTCTTTGGATATCCTGGCTCTGGTCTTTTATTGCTTGTGTGAGCATAGCTAAACATTTTTCAGTTTTTGGCCTCTGTTCTCTCATCTGTAAAATAGTGGTGTTTGACTAGATTACATATAAGGTCCCTTCCAGCTCCAAAATCTATGAATCTGTCTTCTGTCTTCTGGGGAAAGTCTGCCTAGAGTCTGGTCTTATGTTAAGTCCTGCTCTGTACTTCCTAGTACAATGGTTCATGTGTACCTCTCATCCTGGTTACACAATCAGTTCTGTCCCCAGTCTTTCTACCATCTTGCCCCTCCTCCCCAAAGATTAACTGTAAAGCACTGATGGCCTGAGCAGTTAAATGAGCAACAATAGGCTGACAGACATCCCATACATTAAATGAATGAGCTCCAATTCTCAGTGAAAGAAGCAAAGCAAATCATTAACACAGGGGCACAGTATTTCTCCAACCTGGCATCATGACGGCCCTGTGTGTATCCCCAGATCCAATTTCTCCTCTGATCTTTTCATTTATCACTTTTAATAGCTCCATTTTTCAGGCTTTCCCAGACCACAAAAGTTTGCCTAGTCTTCATGCCAGATGCATTTGTATTTTCCCTGGTCCACCAATTCTATGATGACAATTACACTGGCAATGTCTGCTTTTCCTTTAAGCCATACCTCCTGGGCTTCTAACTCCATCTGTATGCAGGGCATTCTATTAATCAAAGGTTACTCAATGGTAGCTTATTCAATGCCCAGCAGGGGTCAGAGATGCCAATTGGCTGAAGGGACACAGAAGGTCTCCTAATTGAACCCTGGTGACCTGCATTAAGCCCCCAAGTCCCTGGGAAAGTCATTGTACAACACCTAATTTGTAGAAACCTGTGTTCTTGCTCTAACCCCTTGTCCACAGATCCACTCTTTGTCTTGCTGCCAAATTACCAGAAGTAGGGAAAAGGATCTGTCCATGGTCCATTTGAAGCTCTGATGTGCTGAAACCAATAAATGATGCTGCTAAAGAAAAATAAGACTCACCTGAGAGAACTTAGGACAGTTTGCATTAATCCCAGATATTCTGTGGCATATTACTCATCTCCCTGTGACTCTAGAAAAGATTGCCCCCCTCTTCCCAGGGGCCCACTGCATCAACACTGATGCTTCAGAGAAAACCCCAAAGTTCTTAATAGTCACTGCTGATGCATAATATTGGCTCCCACTTAAAAGCAAAAGCATAAATTGCACTGAGTTCTGAACATTCTTTTCTTTCTTGCTTTTGGGTGAGTCTACTGGGAAACCTTTAGATGCTCTGGGAACTAAATGAGTCCAGATCCGCCATTTTGCCTTAATTGGTGGGAGTCCCCTGGATTTGTAAAAAGCCGCATCAGAGACTGAAGTGGAAACATTGTGCCCCCAGATTTAGTCCTGTTGAATTAGCCTTCATTAGGATGCAAAGCAAAACTCGGCCATCAACTGGGCCAGGCAAACAAAGGAAACATGGAAACTGGAGCAGAGTAATGCATCCTTTTCACCCCAAACTTTCAAAACAAGATTCTGACCATTTACTTGAGAACTCCAGTTTTTGTTTTCTTGTCCCATACAAAGGAAACAGGAAACTAAACTTCAGAGGAGAAAGGGCCCCCTATTCCCTTACATGGTGGGCCAGGGTGGCTGGTGATTGGGTAGGGGGGAAAGGGAGGTTTGTTTGAGTGGAGAGAGGCTGGCAGGAGAGAGAGCTGAGAAGGCCCAACTCTGTGCTCCAGTGTGACCCCACTCTAGCTAGCACTGAAAGCACCCTGGAGAAATGGGGGTGGTGGTGGCTTTTGTGTTACAAAGAAAACTACTAGCAGTAAGAGAAGTTGAGGACAGTATCCAACCATGGGATTCCAAATTTATGTACCCACAATGTTTCCAATGTCTAGTACTGAAACAATTATTATACTATCCTCAACTTTTTCTCCCATGGACTTCAAAGACTATATTCTTTAAAAAAAAGAAAACTCTTATTAGACCAGGAGGGATACTTTGAAAATGACACATTTTGTAGGTAACCAAGAATGAATGACAGTTTCCAAAATGTTGAACTTTTCTCAAACATCATTACAATGACTCATGATAAGAACAACTTACCAGAAGAGAAATAAATGATTGTGAAAAAAAGGGAAACAGTAGCTAGGTTGTTTTAAGTCCTACTGGTCATAACTAACAGTGCCTAAGTCTGGAAAGGGGCCACTGTATTAGTGAAGTGGCTAATGGGGCAAGGCAGCTTTTAGTTTACCATATGTATTTAGATGGGTGATCAAATATGTGAACGATGACTTAAAGCATTGTGTCTGGTAGACTGGAAATTGGACAGGGAATCTGGAACCCTCAGCTCAATTCTGGGTTTCGCCACTGAGTCTCCTTGGCCTTTTTGTGTCTTTGTTTCTTTATCTGTGAAGTGGAAATTCACTCACAGATATCTGCAGAATCATGACATGTATAGAGTTCAAAGGTGTCTCAGCCAACAGTTAGGCCAGACCATATCAAAAGAAATCCTATTAGTATAACAAACTTGATAAGTGTTTTAAGACCCTTAATGGATGGGAATCCCACCTTCCTTATTTTGGACAAGTAAGTTTTTTTTCCCTGAGCATTAAAAGATTCCACAAACCAAATGGGAAAAGACCATGGACAGAGATTCTTCAGAAACAATCTGACTTTTTTTTAACCTCTTGAATAAACAATCTTTCTGCAAACCAGTAGCAATTGCTAATATTTATCTTTCTGGTTTGAAAAGCACTTTACATTCATCCTCCCATTTGATTCCCACAACTACCCCATGAAATAAGTACTATTCTTAGCCCTATCATATAGATATTGTTTAGGGGTTTTAGCTTTGATGTTTCCCCCCTGAAGTTTCTGGAAGTGGTCCAGGAGAACGCTGAATCTTCTAGAAAGGAAACCTAGCTTGAATACGCTAGACCCAAAGTCAAGCTCTGTCCAACAATTTTCTGGCAACAATTGCATCTACTTTGCATTTATTTACTTATATACATGGAATCATAAATTATAGCTGAAGGACATTGGAGATCAGCTATTCCCATCATCTCATTTTACAGATGAAGAAATTGGGACCCAAATAAATGAAGTGATTTATCAAAGGTTCCATGGGCAGTAAGAGACAGATGGAAGAATCTAACCCAGGTTCTCTGACACCTTGGTCATAAGGTGTACTCTTTCCATTGAACCACAACATATTGTATCTTCCTAATAGAAAGCAAGTTCTCTGAGGGTAAGAATTGGGATTTTTTTCCTTCGTTACCCCCAGTGCCTAGTACAAAGCCTTGCAGAGAAGCATATAGATAGGATCAGTGACTTCACTGGTACTGGGAATTCCCAGGGGAGGAAATTCCCTCTACCCAACATAGGTCAACATCTTTCTCTACACCATAGAGTCTTAGAGAGTTTCCTAGAGCCCGGGAGTTAAATTTCTTGTCCACAGTCATACAACCAATATGAGTCAGAGGCAGGAGTTCTTGGCTTTGAAGACAGCTATCTATTCAATAGATGACACACTCTATCTGCTTTGCACATGATAGGAACTTAATAAATGTTTATTGAAGTCAGGAAGGAAACAAGCATTTATTAAGTGCCTATAATGTGCCAGGCGCTTTACAAGTATTATCTCATTTGATCTTCGCAACAACCCTGGGTGGTAGGTGCCGTTATTACTTCCATATATAGAGGTTAAGTGACTTCCAAAGTCTTCATTTCTATCCATTGATTCAAAAATTGCTTATTGAGATATAATGTACTTGTTTTTATAATATTTTGGTTATTAAAATGGAAAGAATTTAATTCTCTTCCACCACCTATGCAAGGGGACTTCCTAGTGATTTGGGGGAAGTAAACTGTGTAACTAGTCTTGTATCACATGCTTAGTTCAACAGGTTAGTCCATAGTCAGGGCATCTGGATTCTGTTCTTTCAAATTATGAATAAATGGCATATTTACAATTTAGAGCAACTTCTCCAAAGGCATTTTGGCTCATGAAGAGAGACACAGAACCTACCTCCACTACAACATTTAATTCATTAAACCTTTGTTAGGTACTTAGGCCCTGCACTTGATACCAGGGAGACAAAAGCAAAAATAAATCCCAGACCAAAGAGCTTATACTTAATCTTAGAGGCAATGGGGAGATGTTGTCAATTTTGGAGGGGTGGGGGAGACCAGAGGAGCAGCAATATGGTCAGCTCTGTGTTTTAGGAATACCAATTTGGTGACTATGTGGACGATAAATTAGATTAGATAAATTAGAGAGACTGGAAGCAGGGAGACCAATGAGGAGTCTTTTGAAAGACTGGCCCAATGGAACAATCACTGGCTCTGGGGTTTCATGTTCACCTGCCGCTTACTACGACAATGCGACTTTGGACAAATCACTCAACCCCACCTTTCCACTTCTGTTTTCTCATCTGTAAAATGAGAGGGTTGGAATCAGGACCTCTGAGGTCCATTCCATCTCTACATCTGTGATCTTATTCCACATGTGAAGTCTTCACTTGACTAACACTAGCAAATCAAGCCAACGAGCATTTATTAAGCACCTAAACCTACACCTAAGCCAAGCACCACATTAAGCACTGGAGATACAAAGAGAGGGTAGGGGATAATCTGTCTTCAAGAACCTCACAGTCTAATGAAATAATAGGGAAAGCACAAAATAAGACTATGATTTGAATCTCAGTACCACTATTTACTGGCTGGGTGACTTTGGGAAAATCCTTCACTTCTAGCATTTATATGCAACTTTGAGGTTTACAAAGCACTTGTTACCTCAGCAGATTCTCACAGCAACCCTGGGAGGTAGATACTATTCTCATCCTCAGGGTCACACTGCTTGTAAGTGTCTAAGGAAGGATTCAAACTCAGATCTTCCTGACTCTAGAGTACAGCAACACTCTATGCTTCACACAACCTTTCAAAGCCATAATAAATGTATGTGAAGCATTAAATGCCTGTGGTGATCATATTATTCCCCCATTCTCTTTTAAATCCAGGTTTGAAAGAGAATAAAGACAGATTTTACAGATAAAGCTCAGGATCTTTCCCCATGAGGCTTCTAGAAACATTTTATGTATAAAGTCTCAGAACAAAATGAAAATAAGTATTTTGCTTTTCTATACCGCATAAATACGTGTTACAAATTTGCTTCTGCCTCAAACCCTCACAAATACACAAGATAGTAATTTAAGCATCTAAGGTAAATGGATTCTTCTCTAGCCTCCTTTCCTCCTCATCTGCCAAGTCAGCTAAGAGCATTGAAATTTTAGCAGGCATCAGTAACACCAACCGCTGGCCCAAAGGAACATAATATTTGAATTTTTCTCATGAGTTTAAAGAATGAGACAGGGAAGGGACCTAAGAAGTCCATTAGTCCACTGCATTTTACACTGAACAGACATCTAGAAAGGCTGTAACCATTGCTGAAAAGTATGGAACATTATCGGGCTGGGGACCTAGGATGAATTTGCCAAGGACCCTAATAAATGGTCCCTGAGGGTAGCCCAAGGCTAACTAGTTGCAATTTTGTTCTAGGCTCTATCCATGGTACCTACTGAATCAGAACCTTTGGGTCTTTTAAGTTGGAAGGGACCATCTCAAGACTCAAACAAGCATCCCATACAGTGGTCATTCAACCTTTACTTGAAAACCTCCAGTTCTGAGGAGCCCACTACCTCCAAAAGCAACAGATGCTGCTTTTGTATGACAATTCTAATAGTTTTTTCCTTATATCAGGGCTGAAGTTGCCTCTCTGAATCATTCACCCATTTTTTCTTTCCCTCTAGGGCCAAGAAAATCAAATCTAAGCCCTTTTCCATGTGATGACCTTTCAAATATGTGAAGACAGCTATCCTGTTTCCCCTAAGTCTTCTCTTCTCTGTGACAAACATCCCCAGTTCCTTCAACTCAATACTCATATCACAGTATCTTAAGGCTCTTCATGATTCTCATCACATTCCTCTAGATCAGGGGTTCTTACTTAACCTAGGATCTATGAACTTGTTTTTGAAGTTTTTTAATAATTATTTCAATATAATTGGATTCCTTTGTAGTCATATTTTTTTTATTTTATGCTTTTCAAAGCTCCATTCTGAGGAGTCCCTAGGCATCACCAAATGGACAAGAGTGTCCATCACATGCACAAAAAAGGTTAAGAACCCTTGCCATGACTTCATATATATAATGGGTATTGCATTTCTTGCCTTCTCGATGGATGGGGGAGAGGACTGAGGAAGGGAGAGAATTTGGAACAGAAAATAAAATATTATTTTTTAAAAACCTGCCTTAGATAATTTCCAGATTATCAATGTGCCTCCTGAAATGTTACTGAAGCAATTTATTTTGGACTGGACCTGTCATTTTATTGTGGGGAGATCTTAGTCAGGTTTTCCTTTGCTAATGAAGACCTAAACAGGTTTTGCAAGTTGCAGTATAAGGAAGTTACCTGGGGCCACCTGGGGTTAAGTTGCCCAAGGTCACATACAGAGGCAAGCTTAACTTTTTGACTGTAAGGCCACCTCTCCATCAACTAAGCCAGCTGCCTCTCCTGCTAACATTCCTAAGGAGTCATTATCCTAATGCCAGGGATATGAGCTCTGCAGTTCTATACTGTATTAAACAGCTTCCCCTTCAGAGGAGTAAAGGGAAAATACAGTTGGGAAAATGTTTAGTCTCTGCATACAGAAAAGGGTAGTGAGAATCTGCCATGACCTGCAGTCCAATGTTTTGCCAGAAAGGAAGAAGAATTTCCCAGTTTTCTGGAGGGAGAAATAGAAACAGGAGGCGGCTTGGGAGTGGGGGCATTTGTTAGGGTGGAATTCCACCCTTTTGTCTCAGCTCTTTGACTTTTGCAGACAGGAGTTAACCGTGAAACAGCAGCCGTTCTCAGAAACTCGGGGTCAGCCAAAGAACTCTCTTGCTTCAATAGACAAGCCAGGCTATGAGTCAGGCAGCAGGTGCATAGAAAGGGCTGTAAGGTTGAAATGGAAGGATATTGGTGAGCTCTGTCTGGGGCTTAGTCCCATGTCACCTGCCCCTATTTCAAGCTACCATCCCCCAGCTCTACCCACTGTTGACTCTTCTGCCATATAATTCTCTAAGTGTTCTGTTACCATATGGGATATACCTCAATGCACTCCTTCCCCCAAACAGAGTGAGAGCTCATTGAGGGTATTACAGAGATTTATTTTTGCTCCCTTGTACTAGACACAATATGGTAAGCCATATTTAGCCAATGCCAGTTAATCTCTTAATTTGATTCACTCTGGTCCTGGCCTGGCCCATATTCACCAGCTACAACTTCATTTTAGAATAATAATAAACTTAGAGTCTCATATCTTTCAGTTGCCTGTCACTAGAGGTAGAAGGAATCTCAGAAGTCATCCAGACCAACTCCATGATTTAATACATGAGAAAATGGAGGCATAGGCTAAATTAGTGATTTGCCCAAGTTCACACAGGTAGAAAGCATTAGGGTTGGGATTTGAACCCAGGTCCTATGACTACAAAGTCAGTGTTCTTTCCCCTAAGTTGTTGAGTTGCTTCAGACTAGTCGTGATCCTGTTTGGGGGTTTTCTTGGTATTGCCTTCTCCAGCTTACTTTACAGATGAGGAACTGAGGCAAACAGGGTTAAATGACTTGCCCAGGGTCACACAATAGTAAGTGCCTGAGACCAGATTTGAACTCACAAAGATGAGTCTTCCTGATTCCAAGCCCAGTGTTCTATCCACTGCACCACCTAGCTTTCCCCTGTACTGCTCACTATAAACACTCCTTGATTCCAGGATCTGGGAATACCCAGTGCCCTTTCGTCACCCCTTGCCACCCGTATGACATCTTTGCTCAAGGATGGGGTGTTGGGCAATCAGATTCTGGAGCCATACTCACGACTTTCACAGTGTTTCCCAGTGTAGCCTGCCAGGCAGGCACACTGATAGGATCCAGCTTTGTCAAGGAGGCATGTGCCATCATGGAAACATGGAGATGAAGAGCAGGCTGTAAAACAAAAGATAGGGTGAGACAGTGCTTATACTCAGGCAAGGTACTTGTGCCTGGAGTTTGGGTTCAAGTTTTGTAACTGTCTAACACAGTCTTGAAAAATGTCTTAGGAGCACAGGATATGAGAGCTGTGAGAGGAATGATTATTCCTCTTGTAATAATAATTAATCATTGTGTTGAAACCAAGGTTTTTCCCATTTTTTTACTTCCTTACCCAGAAATCAACCAATGTAGGAAATCTTGGCAAAGACTTACCCAGGCCAAGATCTAATCAGACAGTAAAAGAAATTCTAAGTTTGGGTTAATGGTTACATCCCTGCACAATGGTGTTTGCTCAGACAGGTCTGAAAAATGTGGATTCTTCCTTTTGTCAGACAGCTGATATGGACATTGATAAGTCTCTTTGACCAAGATTTGGGTGATCCAAGTCACCTACCCCAAGACCCTCCCTGGAATGCAGCCCAGCCCCTTCATCATGATATTCATTCTCACATTAGTCGTTAATCAATCAGAGTTGATTGCCACCCTCAGGAGTACCTACTCTTCCAAGGGCATATAAACTGTTAGCCCACCACCACAAGGGATCTTTGATCTAAGAGAAAGATGGCTAAATGATCATCTTTCTAATAATAAACATGCTGGTATTATTAATAAAATGATTAAATTACCCAGAAATTATGCCTCTCAAACTTTTTAAACATCGCAGTTGGGAAGGACTATATTAAGTCTATCGGTCAATAAACATTTATTATAATAACTACTATGTGCCAGGCATTCTGCAAAGTGCTGGGATTTCAAAGAAAGGAAAGGGATTGTTCCTGCTACCAAGGACCTTGCAGTCTAAAGGGAGAGACAACATGTAAACAGCTAAGTACATAGATGAGAGAGAGAGAGAGAGAGAGAGAGAGAGAGAGAGAGAGAGAGAGAGAGAGAGAGAAGAGAGAGAGAGAGAGAGAAGAGATAGAGGCTATCACATGGTAGAGGAATTAGATGTAATCATCTTGGCCTAGGTAGGCTGAACCAGGAGCAATGGGAAGCAATTAGAGAAGTAAGATTGGCCTTGATGTAAAGAAGAAATTCCTAAGGATGAGAGCTGTGCAGAGTGAAGTGGGACTCTTGTGGAGGTAGTCGATCCTTCCTTCATCGGAAGTCTTCAGTTAAAACTGGCCAAGTGTGTTGTAGATGGGATCCTTGTTTGGGTACTCATGGAACAGATGGACAATTAGGTCCCTTTCAACTCCCATGTAACCCCTAAATCTAGAATATTCTCCCCACTCGCCCCTGCCTCCTGGCTTTCTTCAAGCCTCCACTCCAATCCTGCCTTCTGCCGGGAGCTTTTCTGAGTCCATACACTCAGCCCCTCCCATGTTAATGCCTTCCATTTAAGATTACTTTCCAGTCACACTGCTTATATCTTACATGTATAACTTCTTACACATTGTCACCCCCATTAAAATGTGGGGCTCCTCGAGGGCACAGATTGTGTGTTTGCCTTTACTTATATCTCTAGTACTTAGCACAGTGCTTGGCATATAGTAAGTGCCTAATAAATGCTGGTTGACTGACTGACTCCGTTCAAGGTTAAACATCCCCAGCTCTTTTGACTGATCTAGATGTTGGGGAATGGTGAAAGAAGAACAGGGGAGAAGAAGGGGAAGATTCTTGCCACCCCTCTCCCTCTTACCGAGTACACTCTCTGTCAAACTCTGATAAAGTGACCCAAGACTGTGAGATCCTAGGTGGGATTTATTTGAAGCCAGTGCTAATGGTGGGATCAATCAAAATTAGTTCTTGGGGTGCTTTTCTCTCTCACTGATGAGCTAAGCAATCGTTTTCAGTGCCTACTTAGGTTGCTGTTGACAACACAGCATGAGAAGTTTTAATGAGGCTGAGAGGAGGGAAAGAAGGTATTCAGGGAGAGATCTGTCTGGGGCACGACTATAAAATGCCACATTCATTTTCATTCTCTTTACCTGTGATCTCTTCAAAGATGGCATGGAAGCCATCAAAGTTCTTAGAGCCGTCTGACTGGAAGAGGATGTGGAGGGACGGCCCGGTGCTTTGAATGGGGGCTGGCCGCTCATTCCCACAGAAGCGTTTAATTATCCTGCTGTCACTGTTGTCCCCATCCCGGACCTCAACATAGTCATATTGGCACATGTAGTCAAATTCCAGGCTTAACATAATAAACCTGGAAGCAGAGACAGGAAGGGGAGAGGCAACATTGGAGGCAACATTGAACAGGACCAGGGGATTTACAGGCTCCTGAGATTGAGAGGTGGAGGGGGTCTTCAAGATTAAGTAGTCACAGGAACATAGACTTACCCACTAACAGGTACTTATTCAGTGCCTATATTGAGCCAGGCATTGCCCTAGTCCCTGGGATTCAAAACTAAAGACAAACAGTCCCTACTCTCAAGAATCTTGGATTTTCTTTTTTTTTCTTTTAGTGTTTGTGTGTGTAATCAGCATTTGTACAATTTAGCAAATTTATTAAATGTATTCTGCATACACAGTGGGTGTTTTCAGAGTATATCAATGTCCTTTCTTACTGTTATCTTTGGCATAACATGGAAAGACCTAGCCAATGTAGTAGGTTCACTTTCCCCCAAAAAATTGTTTACCAAATTACAGAGAAGGAATCTTGCATTTTCTTGAGGAGACAGCATGTATGGGTATAAGTACACGTGTGATAAAGACAAAATAAATAAAAGGTGATTTTCCCCACAATGACTAGTAGGGTACTAGCAGATGGGGAGATCAGGAAAGCCTCCATGATAGCAGAATTCTAGCTGAATCTTAAAGGAAGTTCTAAGAGATGGAGGTGAGGAGGGAGTGTGTTTGATTCAAAGGCAGAAGATGGGGTTTTAAGGGACCTTAAGGATTATCTAGACCAGTGATATCAAACTCAAAGAGAAACAGAGCCAGTAAACTATACAAAAGGTTCCTTACAGGTAGCAAAATCAACTTGGAAAACCACACATTAACATTTTCTGCCTATCTATCTATCTATCTATCTATCTATCTATCTATCTATCTGTCTGTCTGTCTGTCTGTCTGTCTATCTATCCATCCATCCATCTATCCATCCATCCATCCATACATACATACATACATGGATCCATCCATCCATCTATCTATCCATCATAGATTTAGTTATATAATATATTATACATATAATACATATAATATACAACAATAATACAACATATGTAGATATATAATATATTATTATTTTATGTTATATATCTATATTATATATAATGTTCTGTTGCATTTGTTGGGGCAGCTAGGTGGCTCAGTGGATAAAGTACCAGGCCTGAAGTCAGGAAGACTTCCTGATTTCAAATATGGCCTCAGAAACTTACTAGTTGTATGACCCTGGAAAAGTCACTTAATCCTGCTTGCCTCAGTTTCCTCATCTATAAAATGAGCTAGAGAAGGAAATGACAAACCACTTAAGTATTTTTGTCAAGAAAACCCCAAATGGGGTCATGACGAGTCGGACATGACTGAAACAAATGAAGACAATATATTTGTGTTTATTTTATTAGATATTTCCCAATTACATTTTAATCTGGTTCAAGTACTGGCCAAGTGTTTGAAACCGCTAATCTAGGCCAACCCCTTCATTTTGTAGTTGGAGAAGCTGAAAGTCAAGAGGTTAAAGATAAGTTACCCACAGTTTCATTAAGTACTAAGTGTCAGAGCCAGGATTTGGACCTGAGTATTCTGACTTCAAATCTAGCATTCTTACTGAACTATATTTCCTCCCCAATCCTTTCATCTCATAAGTGAGGAAACTGAAGAAGAGAGAGGGGACATGGGCACAAGGGTGCTAACCAGCAGAGACTGAGCTCAGACCCACCTTCTCTGACTCAGAATCCAGGCCTTTTTCTATGCCTTTTTAGAGAATCCAAGAATCACAGAGTGGGAAGAAACAATGGAAGCCATCAGTGAAGTCCCTGCTTCTATGCACACCACCAGGAGCCTGGCTATTGGGAATAGAAAAGTCTAGAAAGAGGACATATCTATCTCACAGATACATAGAGAAGAGGCAGCCACTTGGGGGTGGGGGAGAGAGAGGAAAGGGGCCGACCTGACAGGAGACAGAAGCTTCCATACCCAGGAAGTTGCCAGACTTCAAGATGGAAGCTTTTAATGCTTACCACTTGAGGCTTCTAAGCATTCTTGAGGAACAGAGTGGATCAGAGTCACCACCTAGAAGGCAGAGTTATCAGTTCTGTCTGTAAACATTTCTGCCACAGGGGATAAAAAGCATGGAAGAGTCTAGAGCTCAATGTAATCCTGGAGTTCGTTTGACTCCCTCATATTTACAGAGGAAGAATCTCAGGTGAAGACAAGGTAAAGGATTAGTACCCAGTTATCTACTGGTTGTGTCCAGTCTATAACCCTGGACCTCTTGACACTCAAAATATACTGTTCTTTTACCTCTCAGATATGTAGAGGGAAAGTTCTGTACGACATAGCACTGGGGATAATATATTGAGAGATTACATATAGTTTCCACCATCTTCCAATGAACAGTAAACTCCATGGCCAAGGCAACAACTCCTATCACACTCCTTTGTCACATTCCTTCCCTTGTCCATTCTTGTAAACAGAGAAGTCTTGGTCTTTACCAAACTCACTTGAAATCTGTAGAAATGGTGCAATGTCCTGCATGCACCGCACCATCTCTACCACCACCACCACCACCACCACCACCACCACCACCTTGACACAAACATACATTCATTACTGAGACAATAAGACATTAATGTGCAAAATGCTCAGCAAACCTCAAAAAGCTATGTAAACATTAGCTATTATTGCTGGTTGAGAGTCCTTACTGGGAATACTCTATGCCAATGAAACACAGGTCTAGACCAATAATAATAATGGTGATTATCATTATTATTATTCTTGTTTTTAGCAATTAAAAGTTTATGAGACATGAGGAAACTGAGACTCAGAAAGGCTGAATGACTAGCTCAGAGTTATACATAGCAAGTATGTATCAGAGAATCAAAAGATCTGGGTTCAATTCCTAACTCTAGAACCAGAGTGCTTTCTCTCAATCCTTCTATGTTGAACTTATTGTAAGACTTCCCAGAGAGGTAGAATGATATTTAGAGCTGAGAGCTAGACTTAGACTTGACATCAGAAAGATATGAGTTTGAATCTTGAACTAATACTAGCTAGTTGTGCGACCATGGGTAAGTCACCATGGATAAGAACTTTAGCTTCAAGTTCCTCATTTGTTAACAAAAAAGGATAATGATGCCTATGGTACTTACATCACATGATTTTTGTGAGGACAAAATGAGAGAAGTCACATAAAGTGTTATATAAAGGTCAGCTTTCATCACCTACATCCCCTAACATAACAGCTCCCATCACTTATCATATACAAAGTGCTTTTCTCATCCCAGTGCTGTGAGAGAGGAAAGAAGTATTTCACTTACACTAATTTCATTCACAATTTAAATGACACCCATTCCCTACTAAATATCAGACGACTTGAACTCAGAATTCCTATCTGCAAAGCCAGTTTTCTTTCCATGATTCCACGCTGCCTTTATTGGCATGCCCTCTCATCTCAACCAGACCACTAACCCCTACTAGTTATCATATGTACCATCTTGCTTTCTTTGACTGTATCAGACTAGGCAAGCTGCAGTTGAGAGCAACTTCAATTATGTTTTTCACAGAAAGCCAAACCCCAGGGATATCAGGGGATTCAAAGCTATGGCTGTGATGTGATTGGCTACATAACCAAAGAGGGGCAGGAAGCAAGCCACACAGTACTTGGCAAGAATGGGGAGGGGAACCATGGCTTAGAAGAGAAAATACAAGCCACCAAAAAAACCCTAAACCTTGGCTAACAGCCAGCAGAGAAGGGTCTTCCCTGATGAAGATTCCATCCCTTTTGTTTAATTTAGAATTGAAACAGAAATCCTTCTGAGACAGCTGCCTTCCTGCACAGTGAGAATGCCCCCATCTGCTCCTCATGGGATTTGGAGACACATCTACAGAAACAAAACGAGACTTAAGAGGTATATGAAGAAACCACCAGGAATGAAAAGAATGGAGGCTTGGGCCATTCCAGGTATCGCCCTTCCTGAGAGGTGCCAGCAGCCTGGGAGAGGAGATGTCATCTATTATATAGAACAACCAAAAAATGGAGGTGAAAACTCCAGGAAGAAGATAAATAACTTAGGAACCCCAGGATGCATGTATCAACCCAAGGCCGCTGTGCTGGGCTCCCAAAGGGGGAAGATTGATTTGCTTTTGGCAAGGGCTGACAATATTACAGTCATTAATGAAGATGAAGAGGTGCTCTCTCAGCTATACACACACACACACACACACACACACACACACACAGCATTTGCTACCTATGTTCTGCAAGTATGGCTATTCTAGCTCTCTAAAAGGAGACAGAGAATCATGTTGCTTCTACACCTGCTCTTTAGCCAACGGGAGCCAGGGTCTCCACACCTTCAGTCAGTGAGCCTGAGACAATGAAAATAATATCTACCTATCTGTACCAGAGCTTAGCATAATGAATATAGTCGGCACTTAATAAATGCTTATTGATTTAGATTCACTTGATCATGTTCTAAATGTTGGTACCATACTTCCATATGATTAGACTGCACAGGGTATTACAATGGAAGGAGTATAACATTTGGAATTAGAAGACCCAGGCTTCTCAAACGCTGGAGAAGCTGTGGCACTGGACCCTGCTGCGTCCATTCGCCTTGGCCTCTCAAGTTGGTGATACATTGATGTGCAGTTTTTAACACGTGCCCTTATTATCACCTGGCAGGTTTGGCCTCCAGCATGTTAGATACATGAGGCAGCACAGTCTCCTGTAGCCTGATCCAGCTCCCCTCACCACACCCCTGCAAGTTCCCTGACGTAACCTGCCACCTCCAGACCAGCTCAGTACAGTGGTGAAAAGCCAAGGAGTTCCAGGATGATGATGAAGTGAATGAGGCAGGTTCATGGGACCCAATATTTAAAGGTGGAAGAGATTTCAGGAGACCATTTAGAAGGAGGGAGTTGGTCTGACTCCTCCTTTTACTACAAGTGAAGTAACAGAGGCCCAGAGAGGTAAGTGATTTGCCTAAGATCATAAAGTTAGTAAGTGGCCAAGGTAGGATTTGAACCAAGTTTTCTGATTCCAAAACAGGATCTACTTTGCCTATTAGTGGGCTGCTTATTTCAAGGCACAGACCAACAGCCTTCCTGGAGAGAATCTAGGAGACAGAGTTTTGCCCATGTCTTGAAATGGAGAAGTGGCATAGGGAGAGTGGATGGCCCTGAAAACTTACCATCCTGGCCTAAGAAACTGGAGACTTGGTGGCTATGCTACCAAACCATGAGGAGTGCAGTGGGATGGAGATGGAGAAAAACAGAGGGAGGGAGAGAAGAAGGGAGAGAGGGAGAGAGAGAGACAGAGACAGAGACAGAGAGACAGAGGCAGAGACTGGGACTGAGAGACAAAGAGATAGAAACACACAGAGAGACACAGAGACAGTCAGAGACAGAGAAAAACAAAAGGAGGGAGGGAAGGAGAGAGAGACAAAGAGAGACAGAGAGAGAGCCATAGAGAAAGAGACCGAGAGAGATAGAGACTAAGATAGACAGAGAGACAGAGGGAGGGGAAGAGAGAGAGAGAGAGAGAGAGAGAGAGAGAGAGAGAGAGAGGGAGGGAGAGGGAGAGAGACTGACTCAGGTAGCCTTGAGTTCAAATCCAACCTCAGATGCTTACTAGCTGTGTAATCCTGGACAAGTCACTTAACTTCTATCTGACTCAGTTTCCTGTTCTGTAAAATAAGAATGATAGCACCCACCTCCCAAGGACCAAATTAAATAATTTTGGTAAAGCCCTTTGCAAATCTTAAAGTGCTACATACATGCTGACTGTTATTATTATTACTGTCATTATTAGTTGATAGAATGTTGGACTTGAGTCAGGAAGACCTGCGATAAATACTGCCTCACACACCTGTTAGCTACATGACCCTAAGCAAGCAACGTCACCTTTCCAAGCCTCAATGCCCTCTTCTGTAAAAGGGGTATGATGATAGCACTTACTTCGTCCATTGTGAAAATCAAGCTGGATAATGTAGGTGGAGTGCTTTGCAAACGTTAAATGTCAGCTACTGTTCCGGTCAGTATTGCACTCATCAGTACTAGTGGCTACTGCCTTAATTTCCACTTTGCTTCCTTCCCTTTTTAATAAAACTCTCCTCTGTAGTATTATGAGCTGCGTGTTTGCAGGTGGGAAGTTGGTCGCCAACTATTGGGGGTGACAACGCTTGCAGATCCTAAGATTTCCTGGGCGGGGGAGGGGGGAGAGAATAAGAAAATCCTCCAAAATGTCTGTTTTATCATGAGAAGCTGTGCCTGTTGAAGTCAGAGGAATGGTGCCAAGGCAAGTTGAAGCCAGGGTTTGAGCCATAAAATCACAGGGAATGAGAGGGGCGTTCATTGCATATTGTCTTCTGTAGTTCTTAAGATCCTGGTGGGAAAGGTCCACTCCCTGGGGTCAGCAGGCTCAGGGTCCACTGTTTCCTTCCCCTTGGCCACCAATCACTCCTCTGGATCTTTGGGCTTCGGAAATCTGCCCTTGACTTCCTACCTCAGCTGGATGATGAGTCCAGGTCTGGCGTGAATGGTCCACTCACAGTGAGCATTCAGGGGATAACTTTCCAGTAGAATCTGTCCTTTGGGCACTCGAAGGACTTGGCCACACCCTGGAAAGAGAAAGTACAAGTTATATGAGGGGATGAGCCATAGGCAAGTTATTTGTAGGAAAGCAGAGTAGAATGAGGAAGAGAAGTAGTGTCATAGCAATTCATATTAAAAAGTGCTTTCCTTGCAATGTCACTGAGAGACAAGCACTGCAAATATCATGAATGCCTCTGAGCCTCAGTTTCCCTATCTGCAAAATGGGGATGATTATGTGTCCAAAGTCATAGATGGAGCTGGTAAATGGGGTCCTAGGAGTTGAAACTAGAATCTTAAAGATTATTTAATTCAGCCCTCTTATTTTACAGACAAGGGAACTAATTAAGGCTTAGGAAGGTTAAGTCACTTGACCAAAGTCACCCAGCTTTTAAGTGGCTGATCTGGACCTCAAATCCAAGGTCTCTCCCATTGCTACCAAGATTTCCCTAGAGGCAGTTAGGTGATGCAATAGAGTGCTAGGCTTAGAATCAGGAAGACCTGAGTTCAAATCCTATGCCAGACAATTACTAGCTATGTGACCTTGGGCGAGGCACTTAACCTATGGTTGCCTTAGTTTCTTCAACTGTAAATAGTGCCTATTTCCCAAGGATGTTGTGAGTCTCAAATGAGATAATATTTGTGAAGTGTTTGGCATGTTGTGGGTGTTTAATTTCTGTCCTCCTTTCTCATGTTTGGAAGGGGCTTCAGAAGGCATCTAGGTCCATCCATACCAGAACAACAGTCCTATCTATATCACCCCTGATGAGCAGTGATCCAGCTTGACTTGTTGTCCTCTAATCATGGACAACCCACAAATTACAGATGCCACCCACTACAGTATTTGGAGTGGCTATAATTATTAGGTCTTTTTCCCCCTTATAGTGAGCTAAAAAAGTATCCCTGTAACTTTCACCTATTGGCCTTAGCTCTTCCTTCTGAGACCAAGGAAAACACCACTTTTCCCCCATTGGACAACCCTTTGGCTATTTTAAGATAGCCATCATCTCTCCCTCATTCCCTACCCCCAAGCCTTCTCCAGGCTCACCACCCCCAGATCCTTCAGTTCAACGACGGTATGGCCCCTACAGCCTCATCATCTTGGCCCCCCTCTTCTGAACGCACACGTGTTTGCCAATATCCTTCTTAGAATTTGCCACACACTGTGTGATTAAATCCTCCAGATGTCTGGCCTCACCAGGGTAGAGGGCAGCATGAACATAGAGGCCTTCTGTAGACACTCAGGAGCTTCTGGGACCTAATCCCAGAAGCCTCTACTTACAGCCAACACGGTACAATCAACAGCAGCGTCATGGCCGTGACACTCACTTGAAGTTGTGGTCATTTCTGAGTATTCTGAGCCTCTCAGAGCCCCAGTTTTTTCTTCTGCAAAATAGGGATAGATGACTTATCAAAGCTCACACATCTGGGGACTGGCATCATAAATGGTGCATATTTTGTGGTCGCAAAGAATTGTAAGTTGAGGGGATGCCCATCAATTGGGGAACGGCTGAAAAGGTGAATTTAATGGAATGTATGAATGTAATATGAATGTGAATGTAATAGAATACTATTGTTCTATAAGAAATGGTGAACAGGCAGACTTCAGAAAAACCTGGAAAGACTTATATGAACTGATGCTGAGTGAGATGAGCAGAACCAGGAGAACACTGTACACAGTGACAGCCACAGCGTGCTATAACGGACTTTGTTAGATTTAGCTTTTCTGAGAGATGCAATGATTTAAGACAGTTCCAAAAGACTCATGATGGAAAATGCTATCCACATCCGGAGACAGAACTATGGAGTCTGAATGTAGATCAAAGCAGACTATTTCTCTTTCATGTTGTTTTTTGTTTTTTGTTTTTTTCTTTCTCATGGTTTTTCCCTTTTGTTTTGATTCTTCTTTCACAATATAACCAATATGGAAATATGTTTAATATGATCATACATGTATAGTCTATATCAGATTGCATGCTGTCTTGGGGAAGAAGGAGTGTAAGGGGTGGGGAATTTAGAACTCCAAATCTTATAAAAGTGAATGTTGAAAACTAAAAACAAGTAAATAAATGGTGCACAGTGTACCAACCTGACCTACAGATCAAAAAACCCACCAAATGCCCAGCCAGACATGACCTGGTGGCTAGAGTTACAGACAGCTGAAGCTCACTATCTTTCTAAAATTAACAGGAAAAAAATCCCTGTACCGAGATATAAACCTCAAAATGTCCTGCATAATTCAACAAATAAATTGCAGTAGAACTGGAGCATCATCACAGATGAAACTGTTGCCCATAACTACCCATACACGAAATGGAGATAAATGACTTTCCCATAGTCATATAGGATAATGGAGCAGTCATGGGATTTGAAACTGGGAAAGATCTTAGAGATATGGTTCTCCTCTCCTCTGACACTGCCTCCATTCTAGTGCAGGCTTTCATCTCCTCACACCTGGAATATTGCTTTGGGGGGGGGGTCTGCCTGCCTCAAGTCTCTCCCTACTCCAATCTATCATCCATTCCAAGTGATTGTCCTCAAGCACAGGTCTGACTATGTCACCCCCTACTCGATAAACTCCAGTGGCTCCCTATTGCCTTCAGAAGCAAATGGAAAATCTTTTGCTTAGCATTCAAAGTCCTTCATAACCCAGTCCCTTCCCTTCGCCACACACACACACACACACACACACACACACACACACCCCTTTCCAGTCTTCTTAGACCTTACTGTTTACCACGTACTCTTCAATGCAGGGACACTAACCTCCTGGCTGTTTCATAAACAAGACACTCCATCTCTCATCTCTGGGCAGTCTCTTGGGCTACCCCCCATGCTTGGAATGCTCTCCCTCTTTGTCTCTGCCTACTGGCTCTCCTGTCTTCTCTTAAGTCCCAGCTAAAATCTCACTTTCTACAAGAAGCCTTTCCTAACTCTTCTTAATTCTAGAGCCTTCTCTCTATTTCTTACTTATCCTGAATATAGCTTGTTTTGTATATACTTCTTTGCATGTTGTCTCCCCATTAGATTGTAAGCTCCTTGAGGGCAGGGATTTTCCTTTGCATCTTTTTGTATCCCCAGAGCTTAGCACTATGCCTGACACACATTAGGCACTAAATAAATGCTTATTGATTGACTGACTGAAAAACTCTTTGTGCCTCATCTATAAAATGATGGAGTTGGACTCCATAGCCTCTAAGGTCTCTTTCAGCTCTAAATAGGTAACATATTGCCTGAATGTTGGCAAAACGCTTTCTATATGTCACCCCATTTGATCCTCCCAATAATGCTGTGAGGAATGTACGATTGCTATCTCTGCTTTCATGATCCCTTGTTTTGCAGATGAGGAAACAGATACAGAGAAGAACGAAATCAGGGTAGCGAGTCTCAATTAGAATTTTATGAACGAGTCAATACCACCTCTCTCTTCATCTAATACACACAGAAAAGAAATAAGCTTTCCCACCCTAAGGGACAGGCTTGGGTGAACTTCCTCATTAAAAACAAAACTCATTTTCATTCCTCTCCCTGGACAAGTCACATTCATCATTCCTCCCCTGTCTGCCGTGGGCTTGTGAAATGAGATGCCACATGAGGGACAAAACAAGAAAAATGCTCCTCAGACACATTTGGCCCCTTAGAAGCTGGCAGCTCCACCAGAGCCCAAGTGCACAAACCCCAGCTCTCTCTGCAAGCCTACTAGAAATGGGGACTTGGAGAAAGAGAGCCAGGCCGGGAGTCAGAGGACCAGGGGCCAAATACTGATGCTTCAACTTGTCTCCTTGTGTAACCTTGGGAATCTCATCCAGCCTCTCTGGGTCTCAGTTTCTTCATTTGTAAAAATGGGAAGATTGGGCTAGGTGACATTTGATGTGCCCTCTCTGAGTGAAATTGATTTTTTCCCTTAGGAGTTGTGGATATTTTCCACTTTGGTCCTTCAAGATACAAAGCTACATCATCCAGAAACCTCTCTGCTCCTCAAAATCCAGCAATGGGCTATTGCAGAAGTTCAGGCAAGAGGGGATGAGGCAAAGATGCAAATAAAGGTTTGACATCAGGTCCAAGAATGGACTGGGCTGGTGAGTTCCCTCTTGCTGGCTACGTTTAAGCAGAGCCTGGACAGTTACTTGTTAAGTATGTCATTGTGGGCATTGTTTTTAAGTATGTGTTGAACTTGTTGGCCACTGAGGTCCCTTCCAACTAAATTCTGTGTTAGGGTAAGGGCCATGGAAATAGAGAAAAGGGAACAGATGAAAGATGCTGTGGGAGTAGAATCTCCAAGATGTGCCAGCTGATTGGACATGGGAGTTGAAGGAGAGCGTGGAGTTGAAAATGACCCCAAGCTTGGGAATCAGGATGAATGGAAGCATGGGATGAGGTGAGGGGACAGTCAAACCTAAACTCTCTGACTCTAGATCTGGCATTCTTTCTCCTATAATACCACTGCCCATGCCCATGCCATTAAGATGCAGCCCTGACTCCAGAGTCTACCACAATCCTCCTTCCCACACTGAAGGGGAGGGAAAACCTGGCCCCAGGATTGGTGGCTGCTTCCAAGCAATCAAAGACAAAGAAGTTACTTCTTGGAAATGGGCTGGATGCAAGAGGGTGTTGGATGGTGTAGACCACGAGATGTGTGTGTGTGGCGGGGGGTGGATTCACTCAGAGAGAGTCCCCCTTTTATTTTTATTTTGGACAACGGGGCTCCTTTAGTTCTGTTTGTACCCTCCTCCCCTCATCAAGGGACGGGAAAGGTCAGGAGTTTGGGGAGCCCTGAACATGGAGGCGAAGGGCATACTAACCACCTTTCTGTTGAGAGTCGAACAGTGAAAACAGCCTGTGTGTCCTTGCCAAGGAAGTACCAGTGGCCAACCAAGCAGGTGGTCCTGAGTCTGAAGGGAACTCTTGGATAAGTGCCCTGGAGGACATGCTCAGATTTACTAATAATCACTTGCTTTAGAAAGGGAGGAGGCTTTCTGGAGTGAGAAGGACAAACTCCCCTTGCTCTTACATCCTGCACACATCCTCCATTCCCAAGGGAGAGGGGTAGCCCAACATCTTCCCTCCCCAATACAAATCAAAAAGTGCTCATCCCATCCCATTTCCCAGACAACTATAGTACTGGAAATGTTCCCAACACAAGTTTACACCCACAGCAATCAGCAAGATTTTGATTCTTTCTTCCTTTGGGTGGGAAAAAAGGGAGACAGAGAGACACAACACACTTCTGCAGAGTATTTTTACATCTTTCTTCTCAAAAAGAAAAGGGGAAAAAACCACAACCCCTAGGAATTTTGGAAAAGAAAGTCAGTTAGACTGAATGGAACTTAAAGAAGATAGAAAAAGTCAACCTCAATCCTTGGGTTTTTTTCCCTGATTCCGGTGTTACTTCTAGTAAGACAGAGGAACAAAGTTTGAGTTCTACAACCCACAAAGTCTTGCAGCCATTCTGTGCTAAGGGGAGACAAATCCAAGGATTTATTCGTCAAGTATTTATTAAGCACCTGCTGTTTTTAAGGCTTTGCCTTTGGCTGCCACTGCCCCCCCCCCAGCAAAGACAAAAACTAAGCAGTTTACCCTCGGGTTTACATTCCACCAAAAGGAGAGTGGAGAGTGGAACATGACATCTGTGTCTGGGAAAACTGGATTCATCTGGAGCAATGCTACCACAGGAAAGGGGATAAAGACAAGAGAGGTATCCAGGGACCCTAACTAACAATCAAGCCTGAGGAAGCAGTAGGAAGATCGGGAACTGGCTAGAAGCTTCATCCATCCTACAAGTGACCAGGTCCAGCCCAGCACCGACTGCTAAGTAGTGATATGTCCTACCCTTTCAGAGACAAGCTAAAATGTTTTAATACAGAGGCCATGCACTTGACTTAACACTGACTGCTGGGAGATGCAAACACAATATGAGGCACTTGCAGAGATACCACTCCACCATTTTCTCTGGAGGAGTGTCTAGACCCACAACCAGTTTAGCCATTTTTAAACATAAATGATTATTTTTTTTCCTTTGCTAAATTGAACCATTTTGACTGAAGCAAACCAACAGGCTGACCAAGGTCTCTTTCTTTTTTTCTGTTTTTAATAGCATTCATCATTGGACTCTTGGATTGTCATAAGCAGTCATTTCAGCCCAGAACTAGCGTGGGCATCGAGACACCATCTGGAGCTCAAACTCAGATCATTTCAGCAGCTTGAAATCTACCTGACTTTGTGGCCTAAAGCAAATCATTCTTTCAATTTAATTCTATTCAACAAATGTTTATTAAGAATTTACTGTATAGCAGGCACTGTGCTAGGTGTTGGTAATACAAAGATACAAATAAAATAGTCCCTGCTTTCAAGGAGCTAATATTCTCCTAAGAAAATGATAATAATATTGGCAATAATAATACCTAGTGCTATGTAGTGCTTGAAGGTTAGCAAAGTCTTATAAATAATGTCTTATTTTATAAATAAAATCATGTAGAAATATTATCTAATATAGAATACATAAATATGATTTACAAATAAAATATTTCTCTACAAAACAACTCTGTGAAGTAGTCACCATGACTATTCCCAAATTACAAATGAGGAAACAGAAGTTAAGGATCACAGAGTAAATATCTGAGGCCTGATTTAAATTCAGGGCTTCCCGACTTCAGATCCAGAGCTCTGTGGTCTGTATCACCTAGCTGCCTTTGAATACTGATAAGAACAACAGTCTTAAAAATAGTTAATATTTAAATATCACTCTAAAGTTTGCAAAGTATTTTACATATATTATCTTATTCAATCTTTACAACCAGTCTTAGGGGCTATTATTATTAGCATTTTATGAAGAAACTGAGTCCTAGAGAGATTAAATGACTTGCCCAGCGTCACACAGCTAATAAATACCTGGGGGAGGATTTGAATTCAGATGTTCCATCTAAATCCAGGACTCTATCCGGTTCACCAAACGTACAACAAGGAAGACTAGATTTAGAGTTCAAAGTGACGTTAGGTGTCACTCCATCCCATCCCCCCCATTTTACAAAGGAGGAGGCAGGTCCAGACAGATCGCCTTGCCCAAGGTCACATGGGCTGTAAGTAAATGATAACGACAGGTCTTAAAACAAATCCACAGTCCTGCATGAGGCTGCAAGTAAATGTACTCAGATGAGTAAATACAAAGACTATACCAGGTGACACATAGTAATATCAAAAGGGAGAGAACGGGAATAAGCAGAGAAAGTGGGAGCCAGAAATTCCACAAGGGGAAGGTGAGGAGGGAATACATTCAAGAGATAGGTGACCATCTGGTCAAAGGTTTGGAGGCAGGAGATGTACTGTTGCATATCCCAAACAGCTACCTGGCTCATTTGACTAGAAATGAAAATGAAAGAGGAGGAGTAATATGAAAGAGGACTGAAAAGGTACCAATCGGCATTTATTAAGTGCCTACTATGTGCCAGGCACTGGGCTAAGGTTTTTCCAACTGAGGAATTTGTGTTTTATCCTGAAATAGTCACTGAAAATTGGAGACCAGGGAAGCGATATGATCAAATGTGTGTTGTAGGAATACTAATTTGGAAGTTATGTGATAGATGGACTGAAGAGAGGGAGACTAGAAGCAGAGGCATCAATTAGGCGGCTTTTAAAATAAGTCCAGGAAGGATCTGGTCACTATGGCCCCTGGTCTTCTTGACCTCCTCTGCTCAGGCTGCTGAGGACCCATCTAGGTTACTGGGGCAGGAAGAATGTCCTATCCCTTTCCCTTTTCCCTTGACTAGGATGTCTGAATGCTGATAGGGTTTGAATGAGATGGGGACTAACAGCTGTGCTCCCTCTGATGAGATGGAGTACCACCGGACCTCACTGTCTGCCTTGTTCCCCAAGGACCATCCATCCCACCGCTCTGCCCTTAGGATTTGGCTCAACTGCTTAACTTTCTTTTAGGTGCTGCCTCCCTTAATTAGTAGGTGAGCTCTTCAAGAGCAAAGAATGTCTCTCGAGAATGTCCATGCTCAGCACAATGCCTGGCACATAATAAGAGCCTAACAAATTCTTTTTCATTCATTCATAGCACAGATTATGGGAGTGGCAAGAAGAGAAGGACAGATATGAGCAATATAGAGATGTATTAAGAATGGGCAACTAGCAGGTTATGATGGGCAAGGGAAGAGTCAAGAAGGTGGTGAGCCTGGGGGAGTGGAAGGAGAACTGAGTCCCCATTGGAAGGAGGGAAGTGGGGAAGGGGGCTGGACTCTGGAAGAAACATTCAGTAAAGACTGTCTCCACCCCGGTGCAACATGCCATGGAATCTCCCCAAGTTGACAGGCTTTCTAACTCTAGTAGGCTGTAAGAATTCTTTAATAATAGTTTTCGGATATCGAAGGTCTTTAGTACACATACACACGATGCTAATTGCTATTATGAAGAAATTTCTTCCTATGTATACATATTTATGTGTGGAAGTATATACATGAATGAATGAAAGAGCATTTATTAGGCTCTTACTATGTACCAAGCACTAGAGATACAAATAGAAAAAATGCATGTATGTATATTTGAATACATATATACACACATAACACACACAGTACTCATACATATATACATGTATGCTTATGTATATCAGACATATATAAATATATACAAATATATGTATGTATACATATATGTATATATATATGCACAAACACACCTATATGAGCTTTAAGTTCACAAGCTCCTTCCATCTAGGAATGTCTATTTATTCATCTATCTATCTATTGATAGAGCTTTGAGCCTGAGTTCAAATCTAGCCTCAGACACTTCCTACTTGTATGACCCTGAACAAGTCACTTAACTGCTATTTGCCTCTATTTCCTCATCTGTAAAAACGGGGATACTAATAGCACCTGCCTCCTGGGGTTGTTGTGAGAATCAAACAAGATATCTGAAAAGCACTTAGCACAGTGCCTGACACATAGGAGGCACTCGATAAATGCTAATTTTGTGCCTATCCATAATCAACGTATTTATGCACATATCTATATCTATATCTAAATGTGAGGAGAATGTAAGGGAAGCACAGACCCTGGCGTCAGA